>NC_077233.1:224313677-224613677 GCF_027887165.1 Monodelphis domestica | reverse complement strand
ATGGTAGCAACAGAGCCAAGATATCACGAGACAGGGGCAGGGCAATCTCCCCTGCACTGCCCACTGGACTGCAGTCAAAAATAGAAAGCCACAGTTGGTTCCTGAGATGAAATGTGTGAGAGTTAGTGGGCAGGGAGAGATTTGATAAATTGAGCAAGAGGAGAATTCCCATTTTTCTTTTCTATTCTGTATTTGTTGCTGACTAGACTTCTCTGAAAGCATGACTAGGGGGCCCTAATGGTGGTCAGAGAAGAGCAAGCTAAATGGAGCAATAAGGAAAGTAACCTTTATGTATCTCTCCTATTTTTCTATCTTTCCCCCTACTATCTTTGATTAATAAAATGATTAATTATGATCAGTCTCATCATTTTCCCTCTCATAGTTCTCCCCTTTTCATAGCCCAACTCTTAGAAAACACTAGTAACATCTCTTGTCTCTACTTCTTCTTCTCTCACTCTTCATCCCTTTGCAATCTATCCTCTCTATATTTGTTCTTGTTTTTGTTTTTTGTTTTGCTTTTTTTTTTGAGTCAGCTTATAGACTTATAGTTTTATAGAATGAAAAAACCCTTCAATTTCTGTTCAGAACAGCAGGGATTTTTTTTAATGTCTGCATTCTTAAACAGTTGAATATTTTTTAGCCAAAAAAAAAATAAAGGAGAAGGAAAAGGAAGAAGGGGAGAAGAGGAGGAAAAAATTTCCATTGATGGAAAACTAAGTAATAAACAGAAGAGAGCCAAAGGAAGTTTAGAAAGAGACTTAGACAAGTAAATCAATTTAACATGTGTTTTTTAAAAAGCTATATGAAATATTGTTTTATGTTTTTAAAAAAGAAAATTTATATCAACCATGACTATCAGAATAAACCTACTTCTTCTACTAGATAAATAAATCAAAGGCAATAACTTACTGCTAGCAGGTCAGAGCCATTAGCTTCATAACCATAGGATGCACTATAAATAACTTCTTGCTATGCTACTTGTAATAGGAGATTATTTATAAAGAACTTTGAGGCATCATTATATGTACTGTCTTTTTTTTCCTTTCTAATTCATCTGAACTCTGGTTGTAACCTGCCTTGTAGCTTGGCCAGTGCTAAAGGAAGAGGCAATGTAGCCCTCCATCTAGCGTTAGCATCATGAAATTCTGGGTTCAATTCTTGCCTTTAACATATGTGTGCTGTTTGACTCTGGACAAGTCATGTAACTTTGTTGTACCCTGAGGCAAAAATAATGTTTGCCAAAGCCATAAGCCATGGAAAAGAAGCAGATTTCCATTGCCAGAGGGTGTTTCCTAATTGGGAAGTTGCCCATAGCACTGAAATCATCAGTTTAGTCCAAAAAATAACAAGGAAAAAAATATATGAGAGCACAAGGAATTTTAAAGATAAGATTTGTCAGTATATATTTAAACACTTAGAATCATATTGTTTGAGGTAATAAGTCCTAAACAATCTATGGAAGCAAACTCCTAGGAGGGGAGTAGGCCATGGAGTTTATTATTAATAAGGAGCTATTGCAAAGGATCCTCAAATGTGTACATGCAACAAGCAAGATCCTAATTTTGCTCTAGCAAAAGATGCAGTATAACTTAGTAAAATAAGAAGGGAATATACGTACTGTAGACAAAATAGGGAATATAACTTGCTGATATGGCTATGACTTCTTTAAATGATCTAGATGCTGTTATAATTAACTAAACCAAAGGGACTATGGAACTGTGATTTTATCAGGTATTTTTTGTTTGTTTGTTTATTTTTAGTACTTAAAATTTTAATCTACTTTCATCAATCTGTGATTTCAGTGATGTGGGTACTCCCTCTTCTGTTGTAGGTTTCCATCCCTGAACTAACCAGAAGTCGTATGGTGTAGTAGAAGGAATTTACTCAATTTGTATTCAGAGAAGTTGGTCTGATTCCCAGATCTGTTTCATGTCTGATTTTGGACAAGTCATCTAAACATTCTGGGCTTGGTTAAATCTCCAAAATCTCTCTCAGTCCTTTTGTTGTTGTTGATAGTTGTTTCAGTTGTGTCCATCTCTGCATGACTCCATTTGGCGTTTTCTTGGCAAAGATCCTGGAATGGTTTGCCATTTCTTTCTCCAGTTTATTTTGCAGGTGGAGCAACTGAGGCAAACAAGATTAAGTGACTTGCCCAGGGCCACACAGTTAATACATGTCTGAAGCCAGATTTGAATTCAGAAAAATGAGTATTCCTGACTATGCCAATACTCTATCTGCTTGCACCACCTAGTTGCCCCATCAGTACAGGAAATTCTCCAATGAAGAAACTCTCTTTACTTGTCCAGATCAGCACCTTCTTTGCAATTTAGGGTCTCAGAGAGTTGTTTGTGATTCTGAAAGGTTAAGTAAATTGTTTAGAGCTCCTAATTCAGTATATGTCAAAGGTAGGATTCAAATACAGGTCTTTTAGGCTCTGAGGCTGATTCTCTGCATTTTAACACATTGCCTCTCCTCAACTTCACATGAAGACTGAATCAGTTCATCCCTTGATTCAAATTGACTGCCTCTAATAAATATAAACTCATTTAAATAGATAACCAAATTCCCAGTAGTTCTTTTGCTATTTCACACTTTCTCGATCAATAGATAATAATAAAGTAGTATAATTATGATCATAGAACAGTCCTCAAAATTTGTTCACATTAAAAACCAGTACTCAATCTCAGAAAGGTTGGGAACCACTGATTCAGAAAATAGTTAATATTTACAATTTTGTTTTGTTTATTCCATGAGCAAGAACCAGGAGCTTTCAATTATTTTTTAATAAAATGTTTCTAAATTTTATTTCTCTCCATGTCTTGCTCTAATCCCAGATTGCCATGTTCCCTTGTGGAGGGTGGGAGGAGGGGGAGAAGAAGAAAACATTCCAGGCTTGGGTTCTTCTGCCTGCCTTCCCTCCCATTCTCTAGACTCTGGGTCTCTAACAGGCATTTAAATGACATCATCTTGAGAAAAGGCTTTAATTAGTTGGGAATCTGAAAACTGCTAAGCAGCATATTTTCTGTTGTTTGCTTCAGCTGCCACATTTTCACTTCCCCTTTCCCTATCAGGAGCAGCCAATGCAATGCTGATTTGCAGACAGTAGCAAAGAGATGGGTGTTGCCCTAGCAACCGGTGCTCTCTTCATACTTGAGAGACCCATAGCACAGACTTACATTGGGGAGTCTCGGCCAGGATTTGTACGGACACACATTGGATTGTGGTACAGCAGTCAAATATGGTAGGGCTTAATATATTTGCTTTAGATGCAAGAACTTGCTCCTACATTTAGAGGCTAGGGGGAAAAATGAAATAATTCACAATGAGAATAATTCCATGCTATCAAATATTCATTGATCCTCTTGTAATAGCTAGCATTTATAGAGTGCTTTAGGGTTTTTACAACATTTTTATATGCCCTCTCTTTTGATCTTCAGAATAATAGTTGAATATAGGTGCTATTATTAGCCCCATTTGAGAGTTCAGGAAACTGAGGCTGAGAAATATGAAGTGATTTGCTCAGAGGGTTTCCTTGGCAATGTCAAGGTTAGTTCATGGAGGTTTCACCTACTTATCAATAGAAATAGAGATGGTTTTTATATGTTTAAGAAATATCAAATGTTATTCATATTTCATCACATCATTTTAATAAAATCAGCATTGTATCTGGTTCAAAACGTTTCTAATTCTCAGCAATATGTTATAGTAGAAAGAGAACCAGCTAAGCATCAGATGTAATACCATATTTGACAGCATGAAGTCATTCTTATTGTGACTTATTTTATAAAGGCTCTATCTGACCTTGACTTGGCTACTAACTAACTGGCCTTCTGGTAGTCTAGCTACGATGTACTTTCCTTATCTCTAAAATAGATACAGCACAGGTAGAGGGTTTGGGCTCAGAGTCAAGAAGATGCATCTTCTTCCAGAGTTCAAATCTGACCTCAAACACTTATTATTTAATTCACTGTGGGAAAGTCACCTTGTTTGTCTCAGTATCCTCATCCAAAACAATAAGTTGGAGAAGCAAATGGCAAACCACTCCAATATCTTTGCCAGGAAAACCCCAAATGGGGATATGAAGAGTCAGGCACAGTGGAAACAACTGAACAATAGCAATAAAAAAGAGTTAATAATTATAACACCTATTCTGCAAGATCATTATGAAAATGAAATTATGAAATAAATATGAAACTATTTTGGAAAAGTAAAAAGTAGTATTTAACTATAGGGATAGGGAATGAGCCTGAGATTTTATTAGTAGGAGGACTTTGCAAGGTAGACAGCTTCTTTTATCAATGTATGTTGGTTGGTACCTTCTCTGTAATTAATAATCCTAATGAATTGCTCTTTTATCAAAAACAAAATCACACCAGGTAAAAGACACATAAGTTAAAAGATTTCACTTAAAAAAATGGGAAATAGTGAGATTACTCAGAGCACTGTCACAATTTTGCATGATACAGATTTACCTTCTTTTTTTTTTCCCTTTTACAACCCTTACCTTCCATTTTGGAATCAATACTGTGTATTGCTTCCAAGACAGAAGAGTGGTAAGGGCTAGGCAATGGGGGTTAAGTGACTTGGCCAGGGTCACAAAACTGGGAAGTATCTGAGGATAGATTTGAACCCAGGACCTCCCATCTCTCAGCCTTGCTCTCAATCCGCTGACTCCCCCAGATTTACATTCTTAAAGATATAAAAGGAGGGGGCACCACGTGGTCCTAAATCTGGCTTCAAGTGCTTCCTCTCTGTGTGACCTTAGGCAAGTCACTTAACCCCTAATGCTTTGCTCTTAACCCTCTTATGCCTTTTTTCTCATAAGTAGTAAATGATAAACCCAGGATTTGAGTTTGTATTCTCTTATACCAAATCCAGCTAAGTTTTCTTGACTGAACTGGTTAAAAGCTCTATATTATCTGTTAGAAACAAAAGCTCCCATGATGTGAAACTTGCCACCTTGATACAACCTTAATTCATATTTCATAGGTGCTTTTTGATGAAAAGGAGAACAAATCATTTAGGTTTAATTGCATGCAAATAAAGAAACATTTCCCATGGCTGCTAAATAATACAATGCAGTTTTTGTTCTGCTGTGTTAAAAAAAAATTACATTTTATAATAACAAGAGAGAAAAAGTACCTCAATTTGTCAGGGTGGGGGGATCACAATTATGGTAAGCATCTTTAAACAAAAGCTGGTAAGTCAGAGCAATGAAATATCAGGGTTCAGTTTATTCAGAAGATGAAACAGTCGTAAGGCCAAAGTGCTTCAAGTCAGGAGGCAACTGTATCAGAACTGGAGGTTTCTTTTATTCCTAGATTTTTCACTAGGAAAAAAAATGGAATTCCCTGGAGAATTGCTGAAGACTGAACTTAACTGTAAGACCCTAGTGATAACACTCTGGCTCTTGGGAGCAAGAGTAGTTATTAACAAGCTGTCAAGAGCCGTAACTCTAAAACTAGGTTACATACAGACCAAGAAATGCTCAAGCCTCCAAGGAAAGCAAACTGGATGGTACAGATTTGTACCTTTTTAATGAAGCCCTTTATCATATTCAGTTGCAAGGTGACGTTACAAGGGTGTTTGGTTGGAGGGGTGTTTCTTTTATTATTTTGGTTTGTTTTTCACTTTACTTTGGCTATTTGATGTTGAAATCCAGATGCCTATGGGTATTTTGCTGAGAAAATTTGAAACAGGTTAATAATACATTAGAAGAAAATCAAATACTTATAAAAAGTGATTCTTATGGAAAATTATTATTTTATTCTGTATGTACACATATGTATAATGCCTATGTGCATTAACCATGTTGGTTGGATCCATATCCCAGGTCTTTCTCCATTGTTGCTATGTCAATGATATTAGAAAAGATTCCCTCTCTCTGCCTTCAAAATGCTATGTGGAAAGAAAAATACAATATAGAATATACCATTTTCCACGGGCAAATCTTTTTCTGAACTATAAAAGTAGCAAATATAGTGAAAAGATCTGGTAAATTCTGTAAGCTCAGGAAAGAAAAGATATCAGGAATGAATGAATTAATTAATGAATAGAAATTAAGTATTTACTATTACCATGTAGTTCACTGAGCATTAGGGATAGGCACAGAAAAGTTAGATAGTCCTTGTTCATAAAGCACTCACACTTAATGGGAAGAGGCAATATATTAGAAAAAAGTCAACCATAGGACAGATAGAAAAGCCCCAAAGTCCTCAAGATCTAGCAGGGTAACAGAAGCAAGGCTTCAGGGTCCTTAGGCAATATTGAAAAGTCAGATGACAGTTCTGGTCTCTAAAGGATATAGAGGTAGGACAGATGGAAAGATCTAGAAGACTTTAGGGATCAGTGGCAATGCAAATGGTAAGGACTAGTGGTCTTCCATTACACTAGATGAAATAGGATTGTTGATGCCTCTCTTGCCAGTATAATCCTTGATGGATGCCGAGAAGTCCTTGTAGGAAGGAGGTAAGGGAAGGCAAGTTGGGAGAATGTTTGATTACTGGCATCTTTTGTTGCCTGGCCTTCCCAGAAGGGTTTTTGGAATGCTAGGGGCAGGGAAGGAAGCAAGGTAGAGGGAAGAAAAGGAGGGATAGGGATCTCTGGCTCATCCAACTATGCTGGATGGATACTGAGACATCCTGGGGATATTACACAAACATTTTTTTAGTTCTGTGACCAATGGCCTAAATGTAGCAGACAGCTTCCCTTTAATTGATTAACATGTTATATGTCATTTTGTTTTATTTTGTTTTGGTAGGGGATAGAGCATGGGAATATATAAAATGGAGAAAATTATAGCCTCCCTCCCAAGATTGTTGCAAGGATAAAATGAGATTATATTTATAAAGTGTTTTGGAAACCTTGAGGGATTAGAGAAATGTCAGATATTATATCTAAAATGGGTCCAAAATTTTATTAGAAGTTGTTTTTAATTAAATCTTCTTTTTTGGCTATTATTCCTCCATCTTCCTCATTTTGTCTTCATCTCATTCCTAATTGGAAAATAATGTTTTAATTAGTTGACAAGCATTTATTAGGCTCTTACTATGTTCCAGGTACTGTGCTAAACTCTAAAATCTAGGAGGACAATAAAAGGCAAAATTACAACCCCTGCCCTCAAGGAGTTCACATTCTAATGGGGAGGTGGGACAAGGACAACCTACAAACAATTATATACATTTAAGTTTTATGCAGGAGAAATGGAAGACATTCTCAGAGGAAAGCAACTAGCAGTTGAAAGGAACTTGTAGAAGTCTCTTGCTGAAGATAGAATTTGAACTGTCTTAAAGGAAAACAAGCCTTTACTAGGAGGTGAAGAAGGGAAACCGTTCCAGGCACAAGGGACAGTTAAGGCAAAGGCAAGGTTTTGAGAGTTGGAATATTGTATGTAATAAGAAAATCAATATTGAAAGATTTTCCCCACCCTCCCACTCATGACAGCAATGGGGACTGCCTGTGCATGTTAACAATATATGCTCTTTTAAGTAAATGTGAGAATGGACCTCAAGTCTCTGTTGGCCTCTTCTGATTTTTCTTTCTTTTCCTTAAGCAAAGGTCTATAATCAACAACCAGTGATTCTATTAAATGGATGTTTCCAGTTGTGGTATCTATTTCTTTATTGAAAGGTGCCTGGGTTCTTGAATTGGAGCCAGGTTCCGAATGGGAGATGTTTCCTATAGCTCTATCACTTCTTGGAATATGGCCACCAATAATATCATCTTGCACCCCGAGGGACTAAAGAGTCATCCTTTGCTAGTCAGAATGTTTGAATTTTGTAAGTTGTTAGGATTGTAAAGATTTGAGGAAAGTTTAAAATACCTATTCACCAACTCTACGAAGTTGTCTTTATTTCCATAGATGGTATACTATTTAGGATAGATTATTATTTTATAATCTGTATGTCAATTCATGTTTGTGGATCTTTTGTTCTAAACAATTCTTTTGTTGTAGAGGAATTAAATATATTTCCCATATCTAATGTCTGCATTGTACATTTCTACAAGGAACTGTACTAATCCCTTTTGAGGGAGAACCTATATATGGATTTTACTTAAACTTTGCCTTGGAAATTTTCCCAGGTGCTCCAATTTGGGAGTGTAACAAGCCAGAGAATGTGAGAAAAGTTTGATTTCCTCATTTTGTTGTAAGTATCCTGGAGAACTGAACCCAGTCTTCTTCAGTTTACAGCCAGGGTCCACTTGCTGGACTTCTTTGCCCTCCTACTGCCATTCTAGCTCATGGGTGAAACTGTTTCTACTGGAGGAAGATTGATCAGTGAATGTTGTGGAGAATATGATTGAGAGTTGGGGACAGGAGGCAGACTCTGTGTTTTTCTGCTTCCTTCAGTCCTTGGCAAGGTTCCTTCCTTTTGTTAGTGAATAGATGAGAAGATAGATGGGTAAATGGGGAGAAGGAAAAAGACGGGCTTATATAAGAGAGTTCAGGGTGAGAGATCAGGTCATCCAAGCAACTCACAATCATCTATATCCCTGTCTACAAATGGAACACAGAATGACAAAGAAAGCTGAAAATGGCAATGGGAATCATTGGTAGATGAGAAACAATGGCTGCTGGAGAAGGAAGAAGGATGTGTGCCCAAGTTGCCTCTGTGCCACAATAAGGCATCTGAGAAAGATTCCATGGAGGAAATTTTAAGTATTCAATAAATGGAAGAGGATTCCCTTAAGGATCTGCAGTCTTTTCAAGTGTAGTATTAGAAGCAATGTAAAGAGAACACTAGTTAACTGAGGAGACCAAATAGTTGAGTTCTTTTATTAATAAAAATATTATCATTATTATAAATTTTCAGAGGGAAAAAGAGGGCACATTTGCTACCTAATATAAATGCATTTACACAACTGCATTTAAAGAATGTTTTGCATGACTCAGTGTTTAACTTTAAGTTCTGTCCTTGACCCAAATTGGAATACAGCACAAATTAAAAATAGGTAAGGCCCTGGGACAACCTAAGTACAAGTGCTTCTCTCTAGTAAGAAGTTATATTGCAATTTATAATGCAAGATAAAAATATAGGTCCTCAATACAATTGCCCCTTTTGCACTTATTTCTTTTTATTCCCTTTATGTTTGTTCTGTATATATATATATATATATATATATATATATGTATATATATATATATTTATATGTATCTTTGTTGTTTTTTACCATTTAACTCTAAGCTCCTAAAGACTGGGTTATTCATTGTCTTTACATTCACAGGACCTAGGACAATGCCCAGCACAGAGAGGTATTTAATCCTTGTTTGTTGATTAATTACTTGATTTGTCCTTGTATAATTAATTCAGTCTCTAATTATTCCTTTGGTGTTTTTCATGGTGGAATCAAAGTAGCCCTATTTTATACTTTCTCATCTATGTTTTCTTCTCATTAACTGACTTCTTGCTTTTCTCACTTCCATTTTAGACACCCTCCCCCCCCCCCAGACAGTCCTGACTAAGAGCTTTACAGGAGAGATTTAGTTATTCCTAAGTATCAATGGAGCATTCAAAGCACACCTATTCCTATTCCTGTTTTTCTTGCCACTCTAACCTACTTTGTCACGATTCTTTAAAAAAATCTGAAAAAATTCTGAGGGTAATAAACACCTTTTAGGCTATATTCCCTTATTACACATAATTAAATTCATTTTTAATCAGAAAAGTTACCATAAGTAGGGTGTGATTTACAGAGATTCAATCAGAAATGCAGATGCAACAGGGGAAAAGGGAGGAACATCTGTGTCTCCAATAAAAGTACATAGATGGCATGAAATACTGTGATTTGAGTCTTTTCTTAGACTGAGATCTAGAGATGGAGGAGGAAGAAAAATTAGTGTGGGAAGATATGATTTAGATCTAAAGCCACTTTATCTTACAAAAAAGGAAACAAAGGTCCAGAGAAATTGAATGAAAGTCCTAAAGTCACAGAAGTATTTAGACAATCAGTAAAAAAACATTTATTGAGCATATATCAGGCAGCTAGAATTTGGAATCAGGAAAATTCATCTTCACAAGTTCAAATCCAGCCTCAGAAACATGCTAGCTATGTGACCCTGGGAAAGTCACTTAACCCTATTTATCTCAATTTCCTCATCTGTCAAATTAGTTGGAGAAGGAAATGACAAACCAATCACCAAGAAACTCCTGAAAGGGATCATAGAACGTCAGACACAATTGAAAAATGAGTGGACAATAGCAATAAGCATGTATTAAGTCCAAGGCATTGTGCTAATCAGTAGGGATAAAAAAATAATAATAAAAAAAAACCAACCCATACCTGCCCTCAAGGAGCATAAATCCTAATGGTAGATACATTATGTTTTCCTAATAGTTTCTGTATAAGGCTCCTTTTCTCCTCTGATACTGGCTTCTCTCTAACAGGTCTTTAATTCACAAAAGACAATCACAATAATATGCAGGTTGCTCTTTCTGACTCAAGTCTGTCTGCATTTGACTCTATTCTTCACATGGCTATCACAGTTATTCTTGAAGCATAAGTTTAATCACATCACACCACCCCTTGTCCAATAAACTTCAGTGAGCCACTATTTCCTCCAGGATCAAGTATAAAGTACTTTGTTTGGTTTTTAAAGACATATATACTTTGTCCCATTTCTATGTTTGGAGTCTTTTTTATCTCTTACTTTCTGTATTAGAATTCATACCAAATATTGGTTCGAAAGTAGAAGAGTGTTAAGGGGTAGGCAATTAGTGTTTAGTGACTTGTCCAGGGTCACAGAACTAGGAAGTGTATGAGGTCAGATTTGCATCCAAGACCTCTCCTCTTTGACCCTGACTCTCCATTCACTGAGCCATCTACCTTACCCCTTTCTAGTCTTCTTACATCTTCTATAATCCAGTGATGCTGGCCTCTTTGCTATTCCTGTCACAAACCATGCTATCTCCTAACTGAGCATTTTCACTATCTGCCTCTCCCCTATTCCAGGCATTGTCTCCTTCCTCATCTCTGCCTTCTGGTTTTCCTAAAGTCTCAGTTAAATTCAGTCCTCTACAAAATGCCTTTCCTGATGCCCTTAATACTGGTGTCTTCCCTCTGAGATAATCTCTAAATTAACTTTATGTATGTCTTATCTGTACATAATTGTTTGCATGTTGGTTACCCTAGTTAAAAAGTGAGCTCTCAGAGAGCAGGAGATGTTTTTATTTTCTTTCTTTATATGTCAAGCACTTTGCACAGTTCCTGGCACATAGTAGGTTCTAATAAATGCTTACTGATTTGAGACAACATATAAATAACAAGGCAAACACTAGATAAACACAGAAATGATGGAAGATAATCTCAGAGGGGAAGAAACTAGCTTTAATGACCAAAAAGTCTCCTAGGGCTTTGAACTATCTTGAAGGAAGCCAGAGAAGCTAAAAGTAAATTACAGTACTTTGTATCTCGATAACATTTTATAGTCTGCAAAGTACTTTCCATACAATATCTTCTTTGATCCTCATAACAACCCTAGGTGGTATGTAGGGCAGGTTATTATTATCCCCACTTTGTAGATGAGGAAATTGGAGCTCAAAGATGTTAAGTGATTTGCCAAGCATTACATAGCTAGTAAGAGGCAGAGCTCCAACTAGAGATTGGGTCATCTTAGCTCCAAACCAAGTCTCTTTCCACTAGCCCATGCTGCATCTAACTTAAAAAGGAATTTCAAGAAATTTTTGGAATAAGAAGGGGATGCTGGGTGTCAGTCCTTTGCAGGAATGATATAATGTTATGTTTATCTGCATTATTTTTAATAATGTAGTGCACTGCTCTGCCCACACACAGTGGGTATGCAGTAATGGAGCCTGAAGTCTCATTCTGTCCTCTTACCTATCAATGAGTCTCTAGATAGTTGTTGCTTTGGTCATTAGCCGGGATATTGCTTTAACCTGCTAGAGGAGTAAAGTGGATGTTCTAATAATTCCCTTGTCCCCATTTATAAATTCATTCTCTAAAGCACAATAGGAGGAATTTCAATGAAATATTTTCAACATTCATTCAGGGAAGAATGAAAATGATAAGTGACAATTACGATTGTATCTATCTATTTCTGTGTATAATATATACATATATACACACATATATGGAGAGAGGAAGAGAGAGTGGGGACGGGGGGAGACAGAGAGAGAAGAGAGAGAGAGAGAGAGAGAGAGAGAGAGAGAGAGAGAGAGAGAGAGAGAGAGAGAGAGAGAAGAGAGAGAGAGAAAGAGAGAGAGAGAGAAAGAGAGAGAGAGAGAAAGAGAGAGAGAGAGAGAGAAGAGAGAGAGAGAGAGAGAGAGAGAGAGAGAGAGAGAGAGAGAGAGGAGAGAGAGAGAGAGAGAGAAAGAGAGAGAGAGAGAGAGAGAGAAAGAGAGAGAGAGAGAGAGAGAGAGAGAGAGAGAGAGAGAGAGAGAGAGAGAGAGAGAGAGAGGAAGAGAGAGTTCTTTGGCTTTTACAAAACATTTTATGTACACTCCTTTGTGCCTTGTAATGACACTAAAAATTGAGTATTATAATTTTCTAACTTACAGTTAAGTAAATCGAGGTTCAGAGAAGTCACTCGGGTTCCCAAGCTTGATATGAACTGCATCTCTTCACTCTCCCTCAGTCCCCCTCTATATTCAATCCATTGCTAAGTCTAATGAATTCTATCTCCAAAATATTTCTCTATTCTCTTTTCTTATTCACACATCTACCATCATCATTCAGGATTTCATCTCACCCAAACTATTTCAAGAGCCTCTTATATAATCTCTCTGTCTCCAGCCTCTCTCTTCAAGATATCCTCTGTACTGATGCCAAATAAATAACTCCAAAATACATTTTTCTGTGCAGTCATTACCATGCTCAAAAAGCTCTAGTGGCTCCCTATGGCCGTGTGGAAGAAATATATATACTCCTTTGTTTGATTTTCAAATCCCATCACAATCTGACTTCAGTTTATATTCCTATGTTTAGTTCACATTCTTCTTCATGTACCTTTTATGCTCTAGTCAAACTTCCTTACTTATTATATCCTGCATATAACATTCCACCTCTTAATCCTGTGCCCTTACAAAAATTGTCTCCCATACTTAAGATGAGCTCACTCCTTACTCTCATCTCTCAAATCCCTAACTACATTTAAAGCTCCCCTCAAGTTCCACATCTTATAGTAAACTAATTCAAGTTGGTAGTGTAGCTTAGGTGACTCTGTGTATGGAAAGCCAGGCATAGAAATGGAAGGTCCAGAGTTCAACTCTGATATTAGACACTGTATGACCCTGGCAAATCAGTTAACCTCAATTACCTAGGCCTTACCATTCTTATGCCTTGGAAACAATACACATTATTGATTGTAAAATGGAAGGTAAAGAGAAAGAAAAAGATAGAGAGAGGAGGGAAGGAAGGAAGGAAGGAAGGAAGGAAGGAAAGAAGGAAGGAAGGAAGGAAGGAAAGAAGGAAGGAAGGAAGGAAGGAAGGAAGGAAGGAAGGAAGGAAGGAAGGGAAGGAGAGAGTAAGAGAGAAAGGGAGGAAAGGATAGAGAGATGGAGAGAACAGACTTATTTTGATTTTTTTCCCCAATCACAGATGATACTGACCCCCCTTTCCCTGGAAATAATTTATATCTATTTTGTATTTTATTTTCTGTGTATATGTTTTTTCTCCCAATGGAATGTAAGTTTCTTGAAAGCAAACTTAGATTCATTTGTCTTTCTATTTCCAATGCCTAGCACAGTGATTGGCACAAAGCAGGTGCTCCATAAATGTTAAATTAAAGCGAAAGACTAACATGGTTTTCTTCATAACATCATAGACATAAATTGAGGAGGGACTTCAGAGACTATCTAGCTCACCGAGCCCCTTATTTTTCAGATAAGGAAACTGAAGTTCAGAGAACTTAAATGATTTACCTAGTATCACACAGCTGGTGTGAGCTGAGAGTCAAACCTAGCTTCCCTGTCTCTAAGTCCAGCTCTCTGGCTACGAAGTCATGCTACCTTTCAAAGCACTAATCTGGAAATGGATAAGAAGTTATAGGATATCTAGTCTAACCCCCACATTTTATACTTCAGGAATTAGGTATAGGAATCATAAAGCAATTTGCCCAAGATCATGCTAGTATTGACAGTCAGGATTTGAATCCATGTCTTTGGACTTTAGTTGATGTTCAGTAGGAGCATACCCTGAGAAAGTACCTATACAAGTATGAATTCTGGGTCTAAGTACCTCATAAGATATCTTTCATTTCTTATATTCTATTCTATTTTTTTATGAAAATGATCAGATGGGTATTACTTCTGTTGACACTGAATATCAGATTTTTGTTACCCTTGAACCACCAGATTTAATACCAAACCCTACACTTAGATCAGATGACAGCCTTCAAATTTTTCTCAGAAAACTGAAGAACTTCCCTCTTTAATTCTTCAAACCTTCTTTACATTCTATTTCATTCTTCCCTCCAGCCTCCAATCTGAGAGGAAGAAACCATCTTATACTAGGACTTATTAATATTTCTATCTGGGACCTTCATCCCATTTCCTGATTTTTCCTCAAGGATCTTACTTTAGCAATATTCACTTCACTCTCAGGAATTAAAGCTTTCTTCTCCATTGACTCCTTTCCATGTATCTCCAGTCAGGCTAAGGTCTCTCCAGTGCTTTAAAAACAACAAACAAACAACAAAATTGAAGTCTTTTATTTTACTCCATATAACTATTTCTTCAAATACCTTCCCTTCTCACTACTGAAGTTTTTTAAGTCATTTACCCTATGTTTCCTATATCTTTCCTTAAGTCCTATAATCCTAATGACTTTTCACATCACCTTACCACAAATTCTCTTACCAATCATTCAGAATTTGACACTGCTCATCACTCAGTCCTTCTGGATGGTCTTTTCTCCCTCCTTCTATATCTGAAACACCATAATCTCTTGGTTTTTCTCCTTTCTCTAATGACTCCTTCTTTATCTCCTTCACTAGTTTTAGTACATTTTCTTCTCTACTTTTCAAGGAAAAACTAAGGCTTCAACACTGCCTTTCTTCTCTTCACATTCTTTCCCTAGCAGTCTCTTTTACACTCAGGAGTTCAACTAACACTTCAATGCAGATGACACTAAACTTTTATATCTAACACTGACCTCTTTTCTGAATTCAAAATTCCTGTCTCTACTTGTGTACAAGATATCCTCTCAGTTTTCTCACCAGCTCCACAAACTCAATATTTCCATAATCAATCTTTCTCTTTTCCTCAAAACCATTCTTCCTTCTAAATGCAGTATCTCTGTCAGCAGTACCACAATTCACTCTGCCTGTCCTGTTCAAAATAGTATTATTATCAGTGATTCTTTCTTCTTCTTCACCTTGATTTCTGTTACCACATCCTGTCATTTCAACCTCTATAATGTCTTTCCAATCTCACTCCTCTAGTTTATTCCCACTCTACTATCCTATTATAGCTTTTTTTTCAACATCCTGGATTATTATAAATCTTGACTCCCTGACTATAGAAACTCTATTCTCTCCAATCCATCCTAAAGAAAAATATATTTTATGCAAAGATATGATGATGTCACTTCTTTGTTTGTCTGTCTGTTTGTTTGTTTTAAAATTTCGTGGCTTATTGCCTGTAAAGTAATTTAATATTATTTGTTTTGTAGGAACTCCAAAATTGAATACCACCGTTTATATTTAGCTCTTATACTACTTTCCTCTATTAATCAATATGCATTATTTGTCAAGCTTTGTATGAGGTACTATAGCCATATTAAAGGATGAAATATAGGTAAGAGTGTAGTAAGAAATCATCTAGTCATCACTGATATGAATCACTAAGGCCCAATAAACTACCTTCCAAAGTAGTGAAATAATTTAAAGATGGTGTTAAGAAACCAGGATCTGTGGCATTTGAAAGACTGAAGAGAACAAGAATCATGCTTTTAAAGCTGGAGAAGAGCAAACTTTACAGTTATTGAAGAAAAAGGAAAGCTAGTAATTACCTACAAACAAGACAGTCAAGTTGACTAAGATCTCTGATAAGACAATACAGTTAGAAGAAAGAAAACTTAAAGTAAATGTGTAGTAAAAGGAGACCTGTGTTCAAAACCATCTTTGAACTTAGTTATCATGTGATTATAAATGGGTAAGTCATCTAACTTCCCTGAGTCTTGGTTTCTTAATTTGTAAAATGTTAATTGCTACCATAGCACTACCTCACGGGGTTATAGTGTGAATCAATTGAAATATGTAAAATATCTTATAAATATTAAAAGTACACATGAACTTTAGCTATTATATTCTAGAAAGGAATGTGAAAAGAAAGCAGAACTTCTTCTAAGTTAGTCATGCCAGACTAACTTCATCTGTGTGTGTGTGTGTGTGTGTGTGTGTGTCTGTGTCTGTGTGTCTGTGTGTGACAGAGGAATGAGACTAATAGATCAAGGGAATGTTGTATATATTATTTGCTTAGATTTCAGGAAAATTTTGGTCAAAAATTTATCATACTATTCTTGTGAATCAGGTGGGAAAATATCAGGTAGATGACCATAATCTAAAATTCATTTAATGATATTAACAAAAGAGAATTCATTAATGGGTCAAGTCCATTCAGAGAGAGATCTCTGGTAGTGTGGTGGTTCCAAAAGGTTTCTTCTTGATTCTAGGTTGTTCTGAATTTTAACAGTAATTGAGATAAAGATATGAATGACATTCTTGTCCAGTTTTCAGATGAAATGAAGCATGGAGGGATATTCAAGTAACATTCAAGAATATCATCCATATCCATGATAGATAGAGAGAGAGATAATTATCAACAAGCCAGAATGATAAGCCAAATCTATTAAGTTGAAATGTAAGGGGGATATATGAAAAAATTAATACCCTAGTTCAAAAAGTCAATCTATATGTATAAGGTCAAGAAAGAAAGAAAGAAAGAAAGAAAGAAAGAAAGAAAGAAAGAAAGAAAGAAAGAAAGAAAGAAAGAAAGAAAGAAAGAAAGAAAGAAAGAAAGAAAGAAAGAAAGAAAGAAAGAAAGAAAGAAAGAAAGAAAGAAAGAAAGAAAGAAAGAAAGAAAGAAAGAAAGAAAGAAAGAAAGAAAGAAAGAAAGGAAGGAAGGAAGGAAGGAAGAAAGGAAGAAAGAAAGGAAGGAAGGAAGGAAGGAAGAAAGGAAGAAAAGAAGAAAGGAAGAAAAGAAGGGATAGAGGGAGAGAGAAAGGTAAGGAAGGAATGAAACAGCTGGGGCTATTGGGTTACATTGGAGTAGAAGGTAACTGGTAAATATTAGAAAAGGGAAAGATCACATATTCATCTAATTTTCAAATGACACCAAGGGGTATCTAAAAGTCAGGATAACAAAGTTGAAATTCAAAAGCATTTTGACAGGCTAGAGGCTGGGACTGAATTTAATAAAATGGAATTCAAAAAGCATAAATGGAAAGTTTTACACTAGTGTAAAACAACAATCAACTTTACAATGCAGCAGTATGTCTAAAAGAATTTGGGATTTTTGTGACCTCCAGTTAATGTGAATCAGAAATAGAATGAGGTAACCAAAAATCCCAATGAAATTTTCCTTCATTAGGACATTAAAAGCTTTCAAGAGGGGGCAGCTGGGTAGCTTAGTGGATTGAGAGCCAGGCCTAGAGATGGGAGGTCCTAGGTTCAAATCTGGCCTCAGACACTTCCCAGCTGTGTGACCCTGGGCAAGTCACTTGACCCCCATTGCCTAGCCCTTACCACTCTTCTGCCTTGGAGCCAATACACAGTATTGACTCCAAGATGGAAGGTGAGGGTTTAAAAAAAAAGCTTTCAAAAACAGGCAGGTGATGGGTCTACTATATTCTGTTCTCATCAGCCGTCATCTGGAATAGATGTTAAGTTCTGGGTGCCAAAATTTAAGAAAGACATTAATAGTGGTAGCTAGGTGTCTCAATAGTTTGAGAGATAGATTTAGAAATGGGAGGTCCTAGGTTCAAATCTGGCTTCAGACACTTAGTTTTGTGACACTGGGCAAGTCAAGTCACTTAACTCTCATTGCCCAGCCCTTATTGCTCTTCTGACTTGGAACCAATAGACGATATTGATTTAAGATAGAAGCTAAAGGTTTAAAAAAAAATAAGGAAGACATTAATAAGCCAAGAAGTTGCCAAAGGTAGGTAATGAGAATGATGAAAGGTTTCAGGTCATGTTTAGAGGATCTGTTGAAAAAAATATGTTTAGCCTAGAAAAAAAGGAAACTTGGCAAAATACAATTGCTGTCTTCAAGAATCTGAAGACCTGTCAAATGAAAGAGGGATGAGACTTGTTTTGTTTGACCTCAGGGAACAGAACAAGAAGTAATGGATAGAATTTGTAAGTTGAGAATCTATGACAAGGAAATTTTCTGTATAATTAAAGCTATCCAAAAGTGAAATATGCTGTCTTAAAAGGTGGTGAAAATTTCCTTGGGAATTGTAAAGGAGAGGCTAGGTGACCACTTATTGGGTGTGTTATAGCATGGATTTCTTTCATGTATGACTAGACTAATGGCTCATGAGGTCACTTCTAAATCTCATATTCAGAGATTGGTTCATTATGCATTTGGAGAAAGGACCACTTTTTTATCCTCTTATTAAATATGCAAGCAATACTAATCCCATATCTCCTCATAGGAAAAATGTGCCAGTAGCTTTTGGGTGAGGCAGGTGAAAAAGGACTATTATCAAATCACGGGTAGTCTTCTCTGATTTTGTACCCAGAAGTGATCAGATGATTAGACCATGGAGAGGCCATCCAGATAATCTAATCTAACCTTTCACTTTATAGAGCAGGTAATTAAGGCTCCGAGAGAGGATATGGCTTGTCTAAGGTCATGATAATAGTTAGAAATGGCACTAGAATTTGAAACCAGGTCCTTGGGCTCCAAAGCCAGTGCTCTCTCTACTGAACCCCACTGTCAAGAAAGTACACCATGGTTACACACCTGTAGAGTTATCAGAAGTGCTTAAAACAGCCTTGAACAATGAGTACCTCGGAACAGAATGCAGGAGGAAATAATCTAAAGTTTAACTGCTGGTTACATCAGTAGAGTTTGTCTTCAGAATTGGCAGCCTATTAAATAGACATGCTAATAATATGTTACATATGGGTCTTAAAGGTCAAAATTACATTTTCTTCCAAGCATAAATAGGCTTGGTTCTGTCATTTGTGGAAATGTTGGTTCTGTGTTCTAAACTCCCAACTGTAGTGCTCTCTGATTCTAATGTTATCTTATGGCTCAGCTTTTATAATGAGTCTTTATTAAAGTTCTATCAACTAAAAATAATCATTGAGTACAAATACAATTGTCTATGAAAGAGAAGAAGGAGGAATATCTTGGACTAAACTCAATTTTCTAGCAAAAGCAGAATGAAAAGCTTTCTGTGTATATGCCCCTCTCTCCTGAATAGCAATTGCAGATCCAAGATCCTTCCTGGAACTCTGGACTTAAAGGCTTCTTGAAAAAGTTTCACACACACACACATATCATATTGATAACAATGTTTTAATTTTCCTGTGCAAGTGCAACAGGCTATAACTAGGATCTTCTTTTCTGATAGAACCTCCAATATATGAAGTTAGGAGATATGAAATGTCCCAATGTTCCTAAGAAGCTAATTGCTTAATTCACTTTAGAGAAGACGAGAAGTTTGGAGACTGTGATATACCTGCCCTATTATCTACTCTTGATATATGTAGCACTCCTACTAGTGTTAATAAGCATTTCACACAAGTGTAGAAGATCTATGTGGCCTTCATTTAGAATGCCTTAAGATTTATGGTGAAAGAAACCAGTCATTTATGTGAAAGCCATATTAGGCTAACTTTTCCCTTCAACTATTTATTGAGATTGTGTCTATGTGAGAGGAAATAAGTGGAAAATTAGGCAATTAGGGGCTTGAGCAACATGAATCATCAATCTAGATAATTTAGGACAAATCTATCTCTTATTCCTCAGGACAGAATGACTCAGACTATAACAGATTACAATTTACAAAGTACTTTATAGGTCTTAATTTCATTTTGATTCTTTTTTATGTTAGGGGAAAAAAAAAACCTTACCTTCCATTTTAGACTTAATACTGTCTATTGGTTGCAAAGGCAGAAGAGTAGTAAAGACTAGACAACAGAGGTTAAGTGGTTTACTCAGAGTCATGGGATTAGGAAGTATCTGAGTCCAAATTTGAACTCAGGACTTCTAGTCTCTAGTTCTGACTCTGAATCCACTGAGCTACCTAGCTGACCCTCATTTACCCTGTGATGTAGATACTACAGGTATTACACTCCCTATTTCAAGGACCTATTATTCTGTTGCATGGGGTTGGTCCTCTTCTACTAATGAAGTTCATATCATCTCTGCAATTTTACAGCTTTTGAGAGTTCCTATGGCCAAAAATTTTATCATCCATTAGCCAACCTGTAGAAAAGTTTCTCCAGATTTAGTTAAGCTGATCTTCAGGGAATAGACTGCCAACCCATCACTGGACTCATATTCAAAGCCTTTCACAGATTAGAAGAACCTATCAGAGCAAGTATTCCACTAGCATAGCCTCTAGGAACCTAGAGTCACTCTTACTCACTCCCCTGAGATATTGGAAGATGACTTTAGCAGAAGAGCTCCATTTTGTAGAAAAAACAGATTCAGGGAATTTAAATAACTCAACTTGTATCATAAAGATAGTAAATGGCAAGACAAAATCTAAAACCATAATTTCTAACTTCTTATCCATTGCTATCCCCACTAATGATTCAAATAACTGAAATGGAAAATTTTTAAAGTGTTTCATGTATTACTTCATTTAAGCCTTAAAACAGTGAAATAGGCACTATAGGCTTTGTTATCCTTAATTTACTGATGAGGAAACTATTTGAGTTACTTTCCATTATCACATAGTTAGGAACTGCCAAAAACTTACATTAAAATTATATCTTGTTCTGGTCCCCCCTGACCACTCCACCCTTCTAGTTAGTATAAATTTATAAGTAGTCAACATAAAGTAATACCAAGAAATAACATTGCAGAGGGGAACCTAAAAGTTATGTGCAGACTGTTTCGTAAATCAAAATAACCAAAGTAAATGATTGCTTGTAAAATGTATCATAAATTAACTCAAAATCTTATTCTGAGATTATGTGCTCAATTAGGGAAAGTCAGCTAGACCTTGCTATTAGGACCTTTTGATTTATTATATGTAAATTCACATAAGCTCTAGACATCTGCAGTAAGACCAGAAGAACACCAAATATTGCTGATAACTTTGAGATGACATGGATAGGCTAATGAGCTGAACTAACCCCAAGGTGGCATGGATAAGGGTTATTCTGTTCCCTGTTAAATATTCCTGGAAATAAGACCCTAAATTCCTACCTCTCAATTACTTTTCACTTCCATCTGTTTAAGTGCATCCAACTCTGATCTATGGTTGTGGAAATGACTTTCCCCATCCTCATTCTCTTACTTATCTAACTGCCTTTTTCTACCATTCCATCCCTTTTTCTATACTATCTGCCTCTGTTCCCCATCCCTGCCCCTGCCCCTATACCATGCTGGTTGTAGTATTGGTCCCCAATGCTCTGTGCCTTATTAAAATGTGATTGAAGCATTTATCCCTATTGCCATCATGATCTTTTCTAGAAAATATCCAGAGAACCAGGTGTGCCTACCTTCATTTATAATTCCATAAAGTAATTAGCAATCCAAATTATATTTTATTCAAGAAGACCATCATTCTTTCCATGAAACCAGTCAATAACAGTTTTATAGTTTTACTTTCAAACTATGTATAATTCTATATTTATTTGCATCCTATAATTGATACTTTGTTGAATGGGACTCCCTGGTAGAATATGAATATCAAAGAATTTTTATTTTTTGCAAATGGATAAAGTATGGGGAAAAAGATAGGATAAAAGAAGCACGTAATATTTTATTTTATTTTAAAATTTCATTTATTTATTTAGCATGTAATATTTTAAAGACATGTTCTTGTGAGGTAATCCACAAAATAAAGAGGTAAAAAGCATTTGGCTAATGATTAGTAAAAGGATCAACTGATGTGACCTTGTAATGAAAAACTATACTGCAGAACTCCTACTTGAAAGGAAATTCTTGGTTTTCTTTGTCTATTCTGAGTTTACACTTATACAAATGGAATCCTTTATTCTCTTTGCCTACTTTGAGTCAATACTTTCTTTAACCATAACTAAAGAACCCCTACTTATTACCTCACTAGACTATGAAGACAGGATTAACACTCCTTTGTCTACTTTTTGATTTAATCAACATAAGCTTGAACTAGGTAGAGGGGCTAGCAAACCCCTTAGAGATTTCACACCCTCAGAAACTCAATCAGCCAGGAAACTGTGAACCCTTTTGATGAGAATTTATACCTCCAGAATGTGAGAAGTGGATCCCAAGACACTGACCCTCTGGGCAGTGCTGGACAATTTGGAAGCTGTGATTGGTCCTTCTGAAGAGGGGAAGGAACATGAAACCACTATAAAAGGCCCTGAATTTCTGGGTTTGCTGGAGTCAGCTTTCAAGAGGAGCAGCTTCAAGAAGGAAGTGGGCTTCAATAAGAAATTTGGCTTCAAGAAGAAAGTGGGCCTCAAGAGTCATCTTCAGCTTGAGTCATCATCTTGACCTACCTCTTGGAGGGAACTTGGGTGAGTGAATAGCTGGTTTTCCTTTCCTGTCTTCTGGAGAGAATTTAATTCCAGCTGAAGGTCAACAAGTTCTGGCTGAATCGAGCACTGGAGAAATATTTATATAGATAGGCTAAATGTCTTCTCTGCCTTTCCATATTTCTCTACTTTTACTTTTTCTATCTCTTTTGTAAATAAAAGCTCTTAAAAGTAATTTCAACTTTGAGCAATAATACTTTAAATAGGCAACTACCATATTATTTATAATTTTCATGTACTTTAGTAAAATCATTAAAATTTAATCCCTACATACTTAAAAGTAGGAAATGGATGATAAGTTTACAAACAAGTGACAAAGAGTATAAAAGTATATTATAAAGGTGATGAAAGACTTCAAATATCCCAACACTGGACCTGAACTAGGAAAGTGTTGTTGTTAAGATTGTCTTTCATAAGATATCAATTTGGATGAACAGTGACCAACAAAGAACCTTAAATGTGTACAAAAAACAAAACAAGGATAGGAAATGAGGATCTTTTTAAAGGGCCGTGATACTATAAGATTTGTTAAAACAAAAAGTAAACTGAGGCTGATGATTAATGCTAAGGATAACAAAAATGATGCTTATTTTTTTCTTGTATAACTAAGGAGGTGTTTTGTAACTATGGGTCCACAAATTTCTTTGTTTGCTTGAACATTGTAATACTCAATTTCAATGTCACTGTTTTCCTTTGTATTCCTATATATTTTATTCTCTGTGTTTAAGAAAAATATCATTCTGAAAATAAGTCAATAAGATCCATAAGACTGTCAAACATGTCCAACACATACACACACACACACACACACACACACACACACACACACATACACACACTCATAAACACATGAACCACTGAAGCAGAAGGTCTATTTATAGCGTATGGCAATGGAGAGGAAGTAAAATTGTGTGATACAACTTTGCTTTTGGTTTTCTGACTGAGAGAATTCTCATAACTGAGATATACAGAACAAAACTGGCTAATGGGGAGAGGAAAAGCAAAATAAGTTAGGACATGAGATTTGATCATGAAGCTGCACTATGAATTCAAGTTACCAGGCCTAGATTCACCACAGTCCAGGGTATGGAAAGAACTGGCAGATCCTATTGTTGTATAGCTGTAGGTAACTGAAAAACTGTAAAGACCAGAAGAGATGTAATATGACCAGAGTTGTGAAAAATAGCTCATTTTTCTTTTGAAAATTAAATTTATTATTATTATTATTATTATTATTACTTTGGTAATTAACAAACATTTATTTCTCCTCTCTTATAGGTTCCTTTTCTGCCCTTCCACATAGAATAAAACTGTTATAACAAAGATACATAGTCAAGCAAAACAAATTTACACATTAAATCTAAAGGTATATGGCATATTCTATATATATCTAGTATACCACCATTGAAACATGCTTCATCACTGACCTTCTATATTTATAGTTGATTGAAATTTCTAAAGTTTTTCAAAGTTATTAATTTTTACAGTATTTCCAAAGGAGAAGAGGACAGATTCTTTAATTAATAAACCTGATATTTGGCAAACTTCTGAAATAACCTTTCTCTAAAATTTTGGTTCCTATTTTCTACCAACTTTCCTATAAAACTTACCTTTGGTTCAATTCAATTTGAAATGTGGAAATAAATTTTAGAGCTTACAATGTACATACACATAAGAAAAAAAGATTACTTTTTCATAAAGAAAAGTTTGTTTGGAAAATATTTTTATTATAATAAAGTTATTAAATGAAAAATTTTAATAAATTCTATAGTCTCAGAAAGTTCAGTAGGATAATATATTTACTTACCAAACTATTCACCAAACTTGTTTGACAAGCTACTTCTATGGGGTAAATACAGTTTAAGAATTCTAATTCTAAAAAGTATTCTTATTTAGAAGGATATTTTTGAGTAGTTAGAAAGGAAACAGTGAATATTAGGAGCTAGCATGGGCTTATTAAAAATAAATCATAACAACAACAAAAAAAAGGTTATAACAGACTAATCCCAGTTCCTTTTTAAGTGTTACCCATAGGTATTCATAGAGTGTGGGGTGAATGTGCCAATATAATAATTTCATGTTCTATGCATGATATTACTAAATTGATATAATTGGGGGGGGGAGAGTATATTTGGATTTCAATGAGCATTTAATAGACTTTCATGACATCTTCATGGAAAAGCTGGACAAATACAGGCTAGAATCCAGTGGTAGTGGATTCAAATTGATTTAATGACCAAATTCAAAGAATAGTGATTAGAGGATTGAGAAGAGAAGAGATGTCTATTGAAGTATATTCAGGATCTATCCCTGGTCCTGGATAGTTCAATACATTTTGATAAAGGATACAGGCTAAGCTGATGTGTTCATTAAATTTGTAGATGGAGCTAAGAGGACTTGAAGAACTTTGGACAAAAGAGCTTGGATTATCAGAGAGAGGGGAGATGGTAGAGTAGGCTTAGCATGTGTATAAGCAAAGCTGTACAGGAAGAATGACAGTGCTGTATTGAGGAAACAGGATACAAGCCTCTTTGGAACAGTTGATATGTATTGGGAATAGTGAGAAAGAAGCTAAACAAGTTAGCTGTGTCATATTTAATGACAGGGAGCCTCTCAAGTATATTCTTGAGAAGTCAATCAGTCAACAAGCTGTTTTTAAGCACTTTTTGCTAAAGCATTGTGCTAAGAGTAGAATAAAGTAAAGTTGCCAATGATAATCAGTGAATGATCTGCAGAACAACATTTCCTTGCATCTCCATACTTGGGATATGGATTTAAACATCCTTTGTTCTCTTTTTAACAGATATATTATTTTGATGTAGTTTTTCGATCCTACTTTGGCAGAGAAAATTAGCATCTCAGGTCACTGTTTAATAAGCAAGTTTAAAAATCAGGGTCACAGCAGGAGGCAAAGTATTAACACCTCCTCAACATTTAACACCTGGCATTCATTCAAGAAAAAATTCAAGGTTGGTAGCATATTCATTGGGCTCACGATGAGAATATTTACCTGGAATATAAACACCAATGCTGCTAATCTGAGAAAAGTATTATGGATAACAATCTCAAGAATTCTGGAGGTTTGCATAAATACTCATGTTAAGGATATTTAAATTAAGCTGGAAGGTCAAAAATTGTTTAAAATGCATAACCCTAAAAGAGATCTACATTCATCAGGAAGGCATGAATTTTGATGGGCTCTACTTTATAATATCATCCATGAATAGTCTCTTACTTAAATCACTCTAAGAATAGCAAAACCAATTGTATTAATACTGCATACAAAAATTGCTTATCGACAAATCATGATTTGGATCTTTGAAATCAAATTTTCCATTTAGTAGCTTCAGTTCTATGACTGGGTTATTGACTTTGTCTCCATATTATCATACCCTTTTGTTCTTTGAGCAATCACATATAGCTTATTTGTTTACATTTTATCTTCCTAGTAAAATATAAGCTTGTTGAAGGCAGAGACTATTTCTTATTTTGTCTTTGTACCTCCAACAACTAGCAAAATGTCTGGTACATGGTGTGTGTTTATAAATTCTTGCTGATTTGTACTGGATTGTCATTGTGGCAAGTATATAGTGCCCTTTTGCAGTCAATCAGTCAAGAAAAAAAGAAAGTTAAGTATACTATGTTCCCAGGGATTGATGTTTGCTCCATTTTTGCCAGTGGGTGAGATAAATGTATAGTGTCATCATTAAATTTTCAGAAGACATAAATAGGAGATATAAGTTGGTCATCTCTGGAAAGCTTTACAATTATGATTTCATTTGATCTTTACAAATAATCCTGTAAGATAGGTGCTATTAGTACCCTTATTTTATAGTTGAGGAAACTAAGGCAAACAGAGGTAAAATGATTTGTCCAGGATAAGAAGCTGATCTGAGGTCCCCCTAGATGGATAGCTCATTTCTCATGTGTAGTATATAGAAAAGAAAAAAAAATTAGTTTGCAAAGTTGGAGTGAAGCCAAATTATGGGGAGTTTTTTTTAGAACTAAAACAACTGTTTTTAAATGTTTTTCTACTATAGACTCCTTTTGGCAGTCTGGTGAATCTTTCAAAATGATGGTTTTTACTGCATAAAATGAAATACGTGGGTACATGGGATTACAAGGAAAATATTTGTATTGAAATAAATATAAAAATAACTTTAAAAACAAAATTATGAAAAAAATAAAAATAAAACAAATTAAAATAAAATAAAAATAAATTTAAAAATAAATTAAAAAATTATGCACCTCATGTAAGAACCTCTAAGTACCTTTTACGTTCCTAACAAGATAAAACATTCAGCTGAGTCTAATAAAATACATCTTAATCAAGATAAATGTAAAGGATCAAGTTTGTGTTTCAGAAATAATTTTCACAAGCTTAAAAAAAAAGGCAACATTGTATATCATTCTTTTCTGATCTAGGGGTTTTAGTGGGCCTCACGTGCAGTGTGAATCAAAGGCATGATTCAGTAATCTCTCAAAAATTAATGCAAAAAAAGAGAAATAAGAAAAAGGAAGAAGAAGTAGAGAAAAAGAAAGAGATGATGGTGAAGGAGAGGGAGGAAAAGGAAGAGGAAAAAGGATTAGGAGAAAAAAATAAGTAATGTTGTCAAGATAAATTAAGACAGCTATAATTATCTGTGAGAACTTTCATCAGTTCTTTGCACACAGCACAAGCACCTTAGCTCAGGCCCCCATCACTTCTTTCCTGAAATACTATAATAACCTCCTAATAATGTCCTTGGATAGTCTCTTTCCTTTCAAAACTTTCCTCCATATGACTTTCAAGTTGATATTCTTAAAGGGAAAAGCATACCAAGTCACCACTGTGCTTAAGAAGCTTCAGTGGCTTATCATTGCTTCCAGGATAAAAATGCCTCTGCAAAGAATTGAAAACATGTCACATTCTGGCTCCAGCCCAACTTTACAAACTAAGATTACATTACTTTTCCTACTTTACACATGAGAAATGTGCTCTCCAGCTAGGTGGTCCTGGATTCAGGAAGACTTGAGTTCAAATTTGACCTCAGATGTTTGTGTGATTCTGAGCAAGTCACTTAACCCCTGTTGGCCTCAGTTTCCTCAACTGTAAAATAGGGATAATAATAGCACCTACCTTACAGAGTTGTTTGTAAGGATCAAATAAGATCCTAGTTGTAAAGTACTTAGCACAGTGCCTGGTTATATAAATCTTGTTTGCTTCCCTTGTGACATTGTATTTCTTGTCTCCATGGCTTCGTGAAGGTTGTCCCCCTATGTCTAGCAGGTTTTCTTTTCTCGATTCTGCCTCTCAGAACTCCTAGTTTCCTTCAAGACTCAGATTCTGTGCCACCTCCTTCAAACAGCTTTTACTTATTCCCCTAATTATTAGGTCCCTGTCCCCAATGACCTCATTTATTTTCTCTCTCCCTCTTTCCTTCCCTCCTTCTCTTTGTCTCCGCCTCTGTCTCTGTCTCTCTTCTTCTCCCTCCCTACTCTCTCCCCCTTTGCAAATATATGCAGATATATATAGATATAAATATAGATGTATATATCATTTATATATTTTAACATATTGCTAGCCCCCAACTGAATATAGGCTCTTTGAAGGAAAGGGGAGTTACTTTTTAAAATTTCTGTTTCCAGCTCTTAGAATATTGTTAGGGCACATAGAAGATACTCAATAAATGTTTGATTTTGATTGATTAAATAGGGGAATATAGTCCTTCTGAATCTTGTCCTGGTCAGACCACATTTAGAGCACTGGGTTCAATTAAGCATCACATTTTTCAAAAGGACATTGATAGTCCAAAGAAAGTCCAAAGGAGGAGACAGCTAAGTAGTACAGTGAATAGAGAGCCAGAACTAGAGTCAGAAGGATCTGGGTTCAAATGTGGCCTCAGATACTTCTTAGCTGTGTGACCTTGGACAAGCCATTATTATCCTGGATTGCCTGGCCCTTATTGCTCTTCCATCCTAGAATGAATTAGATAGAAGGTAAGTGTTTTTCATTTTTTTTAAATGTCCAAAGGAGGGGTAATCAAAACAGTAAAGGTCCTCAAGTTCGTGTCATATGAATATAGGTAGAAGGAGTTAGGGAAACTTAACCTGGAGAAGATTAGGTTCAAGGTGAATAATAACTGTTGTTTTGTTTTTTCAATCATGTCCAAATTTCTTGATCTCATTTGGAGTTTTTGAGGCAAAGATAACAGGGTAGTTTGCTCATTTCTTTCTCCAGCTCATTTTATAGATGAGGAAACAGGTAAACAGGCTTAAGTGACTTGCTAAGGATCATATAGCTAATAAGTGTTGGAGATTCAGGAAGATGAGTCTTCTTTATCCCAAGCCTGACTCTATCCACTGCACCACCTAGTTATCCTCTTGATAATGCTAGCTATCCTTGAATGTTTAAAAAGCTATCATCATATGGAAGAGACATTCAACTGTTTTTCCTTAATTTCTGAGGGAAAAGCTAGAATTAGTGTGTGGAAGTTATGAAAAGTCAAACTTAGGATTCATGAATAAAATATTTAACAGTTATATACCTCCAAAAATAGAATGAGCTGCCTAAAGTGGTGAAGTGATACAGAGTAAGGGAGGTCAAGTGCTGAATATGGAATCAAGAGACCACCATTTAAATCTTGTTTCAGACATTTACTAACTATGTGGCCCTAAGCAAGTCATTTAACCCCTTGACTTCATTTATTTTCATCTCTAAAATGACCTTACTGGGCTCTATAGTCTTTACAGCTCAAAGTCTATAATCCTTCAAGCAAAGACTTGAAAACCATTTGCTAAGTATGTTGCATCTGCAATTATTTTGCATACAGATTAGACTATTGTTCCATTCAGCTCCTTTATTGGTCTTGGAAGGCCTTACAGATTAGCTGGGGAAATTGTTAACACCCAAGAAGAAATAAATAATTTAAAGCAGCAACCCATCCCTGCATGGGGGAAATTATTTATAGGTGTTATCTTCAATGGAGCTTATGAATCCCATTTTTTCTAAAATTGCTACACACTGGATTTTAATTTTAAAGCATTTTTACTTCTGAGATCTCCTTTTAAGTCTATGGCATCTGTGTGGAGCAGACATTATTGCAGTCAAAATGAAGGAAGGTATCCAGTGGTATGGCTTTAGGCTCTGTCTTATGCTTTATTTTAGTTTTTTCTTTAAATAAATAATCTGAATGAAAATATAAATGCTATGCTTGTTGAATCTGCATATGAGATGAAGCTGGGAGGGATCATCAATATATTGGAGGAAGGGATTCCAACCTCAAAAGACTGAAATGACAGGCTGAAACTAACAAGATAAAATTTAATAGGGATTATTATCATAGAGTCTTGCCTTTAGAATTTCAGAAACATCAATTAAACAAGTGCAAGATGGGGGAAAACTCTGGCTTAGAATAGTTCATGTGGAAAAGATCTGGGGGATTTAGTTGTTCCAAGCTCGATATGAATCAACAATGTGATGTGGTTGTCAGAAAAGCTCATATGGCCTTAAGCTACATTAATAGAAGAGATATGTCCAGAGAAAGAGAGATAAAAGCCCCACTTCATGTCCAATGTACTATGTTTCATTTTGCACACTCTCTATTAAAGGGATATTGCTAACCTGGAGTGTGTCCAAAGAAGGTAATTAAGATAATTGGGGAGGGCAAGGGTCTGAAAATCATTTGATATGAAAAATGATTGAAAGAACCTATTGTTTATCTTGATTAAAGGAATACTAAAGTAGAAGGGAGCAAGGAGAGACTCATAGAATGTGAATAATGGAAAGTTCTGCAGGCAGAGGACATCTAGACCAACCTGGTGTCTTTATATACCTTCTACAACATCACTAACCATCATTCAGTCTCTTCTTGGAAAGCACCAGTAACAGGGATCTCACTACCTCAAGAGGTAGTTTCTCCCACTTTTGGATACCTCTAATTGTTGTGAATTTCACTACCAGTCCCCTTATATCAGGTCTAAAGATATCATTTTGCAGCTTCCTCCCATTGACCCCAAATTTGCTTTCTGGATCAAAGAAGAACAAGTCTAATCACTCCTATATGTCATAGCCCTTCAAATACTTAGAGTTTATCATTTCCAACTCAATTCTTCTGTTTTTGAGGCTAAATATATCCAATTACTTTAACTGGTACTTAAATGACTTAGTCTCCTGTTATCTTACAAATTGTGAGTATTCTATCCTATGCTCACATTCCTTCTCCTTATATATTATTTTTTTTCTCTTGGAGACCTCACCCGTAGCCATACATTTTAATATCTCTATGCAGATTATGATAATATTAATAGCATTATATTGTAAGTTCTTTAAGTTTTGCAAAGCACTTTACAAATATCTTGTTTAACCTCATAGTAAATTTAGAAGGTAGGTGCTATTATTAACCCCATTTTGCAATTCAGGAAACTGAGGCAAACATAGGTTTAAGTATCTCTTTCAAGAAGACACAGCTACTATGTATCAGTGACTGAGTTTAAATTAAGGTCTTGACTTCAAGACCAGGGCATTTATCTATTGTCTCGCCTAGCTGTAGGTGTGTAGCTGTGTGTATGCGTGTGTAAAACCCAGTCTTGTCTGAACTTCAGAACCATACATCATCAATTTCAAACTGGAGGATCTATTGATACCTCAAACTAAATATACACAAAACTGAATTCATTATGTTTTCCCCAGAATCTTCTCCTCTTCCTTATTTATGTCAAAGGCACACTATCCTTTCAGTATCTTTGGTTTATAATCATGACATATAATGCCCCCCCCAATCTCTCCACTCTATTACAATGTCACAAATCTTGTAATTTCTGTTTCCATGGCTCTTGTTTCTTCTCTCCATTCACAGAGTTTGAACTTTAGTTCAGACTCTCATAATTTTTCCCTTAGGTTATGGCAGTAGCCTCCCATTTGGTTTTCTTCATTCAATCACTTATCATTACAATTCATCCTATACACTACTGCCAAAATAATTTTCCACAAGTTGAGATCTGAGAATTTTACTCCTCTATTCAATTAACTCCAGTGGCTCCTTATCTCATTTAGGATAGAGTTTAAGTCCTTTGTTTAGCCTTTAAAAGACTTCACAAAGTATAATATGAACAGGAAGTTTTCAGAAAAAATCATTTATCAATGGCCATGTGAAAAAATTATCTAAATCACTATTGATTAGAGAAATGGAAATTAAAACAACTCTGATGTACCACCTCATATCTATCAGATTATATAACAAGACCAACAAGAAAAATTATAAATGCTAGAGGGGATTTGGAAAAAATATGTATATTAATGCACATATGGGGTAGTTATAAACTACTCCAACTATTCTGTAGAGTAAGTTGAATGTACTCAAAGGTCTGTAAAACTGTACATACCCTTTGACCCAGCAATACCACTATGAGGTCTGTATACCAAAGAGAAAAAAGAAAAGGGAAAAGAACTTACCTGTACAAAAATATTTATAGTAGCTCTTTTTGGTGATGGCAAAGAACTGAAAATTGAGGGCATGCCAGTTAATTGGGGAATGGCTAAACAAAAGCTGTGGCATATGATTCTGATGGAATACTATTCTGCCATAAGAAATGATAAGCAGGATAGTTTCAGAAAAGCCTGGGAAAACTTTTACGAACTGATGTAAAGTGAGGAGAACCAAGAGAACTTATACACAGTAAAAGCAATATTCACAGATGAACTGTGAATGCCTTAGCTACTCTGACCAAGACAATGACCCAAGACAATTCCAAAGATTCATGACGAAAAATGCTATTCACTTCCAGGGACAGAACTCATGAACTCTGAGTAAAGATTGAAGCAGACTCTTTTTTTCATTTTCTTTATGTTTATTGTTTTCTATTTTGGTTTTGACAACATGACTAATATGGAAAGTGTGTTTTTGCATGACTTCACATGTATATTTGATAACATATTACTTGCCTTTGAATAGATAGGGGAGGAGCAGAGGGAGAGAATATTTGGAACACAATTTTTAAAATGAATGTTAAAAATAAAGAAATTTTACAGTTAATTTTAAAAAATCACAAACTGTTTATAACCTACCTTCTAGCTTCATTTAATATGGGAGCTTGATGGGAAGACTCAGAACATAAGATGACAACCCAATTTGAGCAAACTTAACTTTGGGCTTTAAAAACCATTGCCAAGTGTTTTCCCATTACACTTGGCAAAGTCAGCCTGAGTTTTTCCTTTCCAATTATTTCTCTTAAGGGAAGACCTGCCCTAGCAGGAAATGGATATTTGACCTCAATGAAGAACTGCTAGTCATGTGCAGAGATGAGATCAAGCCCCATATCTGTATGGTACTCCTGGCCTCCTGGCCTCATTCTTTTCATGGAGATAGATTTGGGGTCCCTTTGCTTCCTGGGGCCAGAGCCTGAACTGTGCTTCTTTTTAATTTGGGGGTAATGTTGCTATGTCCAAGAGTCAATTGGGGGGATGTAGTAGGGAGCCAGACCTGCCCCACTCTACCCCAACCTAGCTATGACCAAATTTCCCTGTGTACTTGTGTGTATGTGCCATCTACCATATACCCATAATGCCTAGTGTTTTTGAATGACAGGATTAAAACTACCTATAGAAGCTGAATGGAAAATAAATGTATTCAAGAATGTTATGAGGGTAGGGAAGTTAAAAATGGATAGAACTGAAAATACAGTATTTTTATGATGAGAGGTGATCAATGGGCTCTCCAAACTCCATTTAAGGAGGAGACCCAAGACATTCATTAATCTCTTCATTTTCCATCAAGCTGAACTGAACATGCCCACAAGATATGTACCTTCTCCACCCCACCACCATGTTTTACATATTCCTTCTGGGTGTTGTCCTCTCCCAACATTTTGTAAACTCTTTGAAGGGAGGGATTGCCATTCATTTTACATTTGTGTTCCCAGTACTTGGTACAGTGCCTTGGAAATACAAGGTCCTTAAATGTTTATTGACTGACTGACTACTCAATAGTTGTCTTCTGCTAGATGTGTTAGCATACACATCAGGTTCCATCCCCCACATTTCATGAAAATCAAGACAAATTTGTCCTTTTCCAGTTCTTTGGCAACTTTCCTGTTTTCCATCATTGACATTCAATGATAATATTAATATCAACACAGAACAGGACTGAGTATGTGAGAGAGAGCTAGAGAAGGAAATAGCAAACCACTCCAGAATCTTTGCCAAGAAAACCCTGAGGGGGATCATAGAGTCAGACAAAACTAAACTTAACTCAGCAAAAACGACGTATATAAATATATGCATATTATATAGTATATATGCATATTATGTGATAAAGGTACATATGATATATATGTAAGGTATTTATTTTGTTTTTTACCAAAATAGCATTTTTATAATTTAAAGTTAAACCTAAAATTGTCAAATGACAGGAGTATATGTATGTACACATATATAATAGATGAGTATGTTATATATAACATTATATATAGTTATATTTTATATCATATAATATACATATACATATATGCTATCCTATCCTATGGCAATTTAAAATGTTTTGTTATATATTGGCAAATAGGCAAAAATCAAAATAGGCAAATGTAAAGTATGTATATATACATACATATATGTACATATACATTTTTAAAAATTACAGAAAAATCATATTGCTCTGAGATTTTACATATACAAAAAAGGCAAAAAGGCAATGACAAAATAAAATGAAATAAAAGTGACTATAATTTAATAGAGAGATTTCTTATTTCTGATGGAACAGTCATTTCAAAATCAGCAATGTTTAGTCAGATCACTGATTGCTTAAAGCAAATGTCAAAATTAAACAAAATTAGAAAAGCTGATAAATAGAAGACACTGAATACATGCAATTACAATAGCTTCAACCTCACCTATATGAACCATCTGTCAACTCCAAAAATTGAGAAATGACTAGAAGTAATAATTGACTCTGTTATCACATCTCAGAAAAATTTATATTTATATAAAAAGGTTATCATAAACAAGAGGCAAAAAGAGCCCACCAACACTTCAATCAGCAAGCCCCTCATCTTCCTGAAAAACAGAGTCAGGAGAACCAATGATTTAGAGTACAAATTCATTTGCAAAATGTTTCTGAGAATTATAAAAGTTTCAGTAGAGTCCCCCCACAAAACCATGAACAAAGATCGAGGATGAGGGAAATGATATGAAACATGTTTGAAGTATGAAAATTCACAGAATTTTTAAAAAGAGAGGTTGGAGCGAAATGTATTTTATCTCCTGTGAATTCCCTTCTTCCCCCCCCCAAAAAAATAAACAGCATTCATGATCTCAGAAAAAGTAATAGTGAAAATGCTCATGAATAAAAAATAAACAGTGGAGAAAATATGTTATCTTTAAAGGCACCAGAGATAATGAAATGTTAATAATATGTAATACATACACACATATACTTTCATGGAAGGGCATATAACCTGAGCACTTCAAAGAAAAGCTAATCAACTCACAAGGAAAAGTAAACAATATTATTTATTTATTTTCTAAATTTTATTTAGTCAATTTAGAACATTATTTCTTGGTTACAAGAATCACATTCCTTCCCTCCCTCCCCTTCCCCAAACTTTCCCATATCTGACACACAATTCCATTGGGTATTAAATAAAGAAAATAAATTAGTTGGGGATCTCTGTATCCCTTTTAAACCTAGACGAATCTAGCAAAAGATTAAACAAGAAAACGGCTCATGTGCATCTTGGTAAGAACACGAAGAGGAAGGAGGCAGGTTTTCACAGAGCATTTCCTTCCGTAGACCTTATGTTCCATAAACTTGCAGTTGTTTTTCTTCTGCGTGTGATCATCTATATTTACAAAATAAGAGGCTATCCAGAAACAAGGAGATACCAAAGCATATTTTAAAATCATGTGAAATTCAATTAGAGATACCATAAAACAGACAGTTCCTCCCTCCCCCAATGACTTACTCAGCATGAACAGCTAGCGATCCATAAAAGAGGTTCACATAGACTTAACCAATGTAGTATCATAGCCATTATCAGAGTAGGTATTCTGAAAAGAGTCCAAAAGGAAGTTATCCTTTCAATTAATCAATGGTAAGCCAATGGCATTAGACTGATTACATTAAAATTTAGAAAACAAAAATATTTCCCTAAAGTCACTCAAGAGAGTACCTACTCATTACATTATAAAAACCAAGTGGATAAAAAATGAATTGGCCAAAGGGCAGCTGGGTAACTCAGTGGATGGAGAGCCAGGCCTAGAGACGGGAGGTCCTAGGTCCAAATCTGGCCTCAAACACTTCCCAGCTATGTGACCCTGGGCAAGTCACTTGACCCCCATTGACTAGCCCTTATCGCTCTTCTGCCTTGGAGTCAATATACAGTATTGACTCCAAGACAGAAGGTAAGGGTTTAAAAAAAAAATGAATTGGCCAAATTCCAACTTTTAATTCATCAGACTCAGAGAAGTGAGATTAGGGTCGATGGCATTTGGGAAACTTATGTCCAAAAGACCATCCTTTTTACACAAATATTCTCCCAATTTTGGGCTACTGATAATGGAACATTATAATCTCAAAATAATTAAAATTATTGATGAACCAAAGGATAATGAAAAAAGTGCAAAATGAGTTTAAGACATCTATATCATGTTAATATTACAGACTTGTGGGGGCAGCTGGGTAGATCAGTGGATTGAGAGTCAGGCCTAGAGACGGGAGGTCCTAGGTTCAAATCTAACCTCAGACACTTCCCAGCTGTGTGACCTGGGCAAGTCACTTGACCCGCATTGCCTAGCCCTTACCACTCTTCTGCCTTAGAGCCAATACACACTTTTTTAGACATTCTTGCATACAAGAATGTCTAAAAAAATCATCAAGATCATATTTGACTAGAAGGAGATGGGTCATTCATAAGTCTAAAGTGAGTAGTACACTAAGTGGTACCACCTAATGGCCCCAGAATATTATAACAATGAGTGAAAGGCCTCCTATAGTTTGGGTGGATCCTCTATGGAAGATATATGGAATGCTTTGGGTCTAGTTATTATCTGCTGGTAGTTTAGGGAGAACACACAATATATAATCATGGATCCATTTCAGAATCTAAGCAATACTTGGGTGGCTCAGTGAATGGAGAGCCAGGCAGATAGGGGGTCCTGGGTTCTTATCTGGCTTCAGACACTTCCTAGTTGTATGACCCTAAACAATTACCTAGCCTTTTTCATTGGAATCAATGCACGGTATTGATTCTTTTTGCTTAAAAACTAAATCCTTACCTTCCATCTTAGAATCAATATTGTGTATTGGTTCCAAGGCAAAAGTTGTTTTGCAGTAGTAAATGTTGATTGATAGAGAGATGAATCTTTACCTAAAAGAGACCAATCACTTTCTTTATGTAATCAGCAGACAAAATACAGAAAATCCGTATGAGAGATGGGATGTGAGTCCAGTTCCTCTGACATTAGATCCAGTATGTTTTTCTCTTTGAAACTGGATGTCCTTGTCTTAACCAGATTATATATGCTACAGCAACTCATACAGAGCTCATCACCCCTGGCACAGAAACTTCTCTTTTCTGTCCTTTTAACCTGAGCCAGTTTGCCTCCTTTAAGTAGCCTGGATCTTTTCTCATCCCTCAGCCCCAACCCTTAGGATCTCAGTATATTTGTGCCAGTCAATATAGATGTGCCCAATCAGCTTACCCTGTTGCCACTCAGAATTTCCACATTCAAGCAATTTATCACTCTGAGCATCCCCCCAAAAGCAGAGAAGACAGGCATGTAGCACCATACCTGGAAAATCTTGCTGTTTCTACTGTACTATGCTTACATCATTCCATTGTTCTTTGAAGAAAGTAAAAAAAAAATTAGAAAAGTAGGAATATGACAAACTACTACAGGATATGCTGTAGTAAAACTTAAAAGGGGTTTCTCTGAATCAGAATGAAAGTAGAACATGATGCTGCTGGAATATAGAGAAAGGATATATGTTTGTGAGAGACAAAGCTGAAAAGACTTGTATCTAGAATAATGATCATGAAAAATTCAGGGGGTGTCAGGGAGGAAGAAATGAAAATCTACCAACAAAATTCATGTTCTGGTGATAACCTTTGCTAGGAATGAACATGGCCATCTTTTCCAGGCCTGTCATGTTATGATAATTAAACATCTGGTTTATGAACCATTAAGCCAGAGTGTGCTAGCTGATGATACTGTAAGCTTCACTGAAATTCATACCCTGGTCCATCTTTCATAATAATCTAATAATGAGTCATCAATTAATTATCACAGCTTTGAAAAGAGAGTGTGGAAAATGTCATGGCCTTGGTAATGTCTCCAGTAATATTTTATTTTCCCTTTAATTACACCCTGGAAGGAAATTTAGTCAATATACATTGTAGATAGTCATCATTTGTGGAGTGGCACAATAGATTAGTACCCAGATCATTAATCAACAAGAGCCCTTTTTCCCCCTAATTCAAGGAAAACATAATTTAATTCTTAGCAAAACAAAAATCCCTAGCTTGAGCCAAAGATCCAATTTTATCAGAAAATGTATACAATGCCTGTCACAGATGTGATGATCAAGTAAAATGATTTTTGCATACTTAAGTGGGAAATGAGTTATTTATTTTATCCATTCTCTGATACTCTATGTATACTGTTTTAAAATGGTGTGGTTGTAATCTAAATTTTAACCCCCTGTGTAATTCATTTCTTTTTCTCTGCAAAGGATTATTTTAAAAAAATATATAGCAAAATCAGAAGTACAGATACCTTCAAAACACTTGGGAACTCACTCTCCTATATACCATCTCAGAATCTGGGGAGAATAAATTCAAACTTAACATAATTTTTATATGGCATTCATCCCATCCAGGCTTATTTCCAAATATGGCATAGCCACTGGATGGGTTCTTGTTTCATATATTGTTGGCCTAGGTCCCTTAGATCATTCTAAAGCGCATTGCTTCTGGGTTGGCTAGCTGCAAAACAGCATGGATTCTTCTCCAGGATGTGTGGTAATTCACCATTTCTCTCTTTGAATCAATTTAGATGAGTAAGCTTCAATCATTGCTCCCCTTCACCATTTTCCCCTCCACTGTAAAAACTTTTCCTGATAAGTTTCTTTTATATGAGATTTTTTTCTCAATTCTTCTTCTCCTTTCCCCCTTTTCCCAAGGCATCCCTCTTTCATGTGCATCCTTTTTTATATCATACCAACATAATCAACTCAATTCATAACCTCTGTCTATGTAGAATCCTTCTAACTGCCTTAACAATGATAAGACTTGTACGATTGATGAGTATTTTCTTCCCATATACTGATGTAAATAGTTTAACACTATTGAGTCCTTTATGATTTCTCTTTCATGGTTACCTTCTTTTTAAAGCTTATCTTGAGTTTTGTATTTAAAACACAAATTTTCTTTTTAGCTCTGGTCTTTTCAATATGAATGCTTGATTATCCTCTGTCTCTTAAATATCAATTCTTTCCCTTGAATTATTATACTCAGTTTTGCTGAGTAGTTTAATTTTGGTTGAAATCTAAGCTCTTTTTCCAATTCTTCCAGTCCTTTCATACTGCTTAATCATTTTTGATCCTGCCTAAGTCTTCATAATATTTTAATGGTTTTTTTTATAGCTGCTTAAAGTGTTCTCTCTTATCCAGGAGTTCTGATATTTGGCTATATTTGTAGAAAATTTAATTTTAGATTCTCTTTCAGAAGGTGATCATCAGATTCTTTCAATTTCTACTTTACTCTCTGATTCTATGATTTTGAGGTAATTTTCCTTTATAATTTCTCAAAACATAACTAAATTCTTTATTTGATCATGGCTTTCAAATAATTCAGTTAAATAATCTTTCATCCAGGTTAGTTTTTTTCTATGAAATATTTTCCAGGTTAGTTTTTTTCTATGAAATATTATTTTTTCATTCTTTTGATTGTTTAAAAATTGTTACTTGATGCCTCATGGAGTCATGAGCTTCCACTTGCCCAATTCTAATTTTAAATGATTATTTTCTTCAGTGATCATTTGTATTTCTTTCTTAATTTGGCCAATTCCATTTTTTAAGATATTATTTTATTTCAGTATTTTTGTGTCTCTTATCAAACTGTTAATTGTCTTATATTTTCCTCCCTTGCTTTCATTTCCTTAGCCAATTTTTCCTCTATTACTCTTATTTGGTTGCAAAACTATTTTTTAGCTATCCTAGGAATTTCTATTGCTCTTGAATCCAATTTATTTATTTTTATCTTTGAGGCTTTTCTTGTAGCTGTTTTGACATTATTGTCCTCTTGTAAATTTGTGTTTTGATCTTTCCTGTCACTATAATAGATATTTATAGTCATGTTTGTTGTTATTCTTTGCTCCTTTTTCTCTAATTTCTTGACTTTGAACTTTTTGTTAAAATTCTATTCTGGGAGGCAGCTGGGTGAATTGAGAGCCAGACCTAGAGATGGGAGGTCCTAAGTTCAAATCTGGCCTCAGACACTTCTAAACTTTGTGACCCTGGGAAAGTCACTTGACCCCCATTGTCTAACCCTTACCACTCTTCTGCCTTGTAGTCAATATGCAGTAAGGGTAAGGGTTTAAAAAAAAATAAAATAAAATTCTATTCTGTTCCTAGTGTGGGGTGGGAATAAGGGGCCCTCTCCCAAACTTTAGGCTTTTGCACACTGCTTTTTTTAGAGCTAGTTCTAAGGGTGGGGACTTTTTTCTGCTTTTAAGTTAGTATGTTCTAGAAAGAGGTACCAGTCACTGCTCTTGTGGTGTATACTCTAGTCCTTAACTAGGAAGGGCCCTTGCTTTGCGATTGCAATCAACACAGCCCCTCAAAGTCCCTATTTGACCCCGTTTGCTTCAGTTTTCTCATTTGTAAAATGAGCCGGAAAACCCATGCTCCCTTTTAACCAGAAGAAATATTGTTCTACAGTGATCCAGATCTCTTGGGATAGCAAGATATATTATTCTTTAGGGACCCTGCTCCTTAGAACCAGAAGTGATCTTGTCTGCCTTTAAACTATGACTCTGAAGTGAATATAGGCAATGGGATTTCCATATAACATCTAGTCCTGCCACCAGTGCCATCATATGTGCTCCTTATAATCTCTTTCTGACTCATTTTCAGTCTTCTTACCATCTCTAGCTTGAAAGCTCCTAGAGCTGTTGCTGCTTCTGCCATCATCATGAACCTTCCCCCACCACTAAAGTTACATCCATGTGGCCTCCAGACCAGCTTGCACCCCTGTGCCACAGATCTCTCCTGAGAAGGTGAGTATGTACTCTACTCTGTTGTCTGGGTCCACCTTTGGAAATCTTAATATACAATTTTTCTTTTTTTTAATTCATGTAGAAACAACTTTTGACAATTGTTTTCTGACTTTTTAGGATTCAGATTTTCTCCTTCTCTCTTTGGCTCCCCCCATCCTCTCCCATGGCAAATAGTCTGATATATGTTATACCAGAATTTTCATGCAATGTGATATAGATTTTTTTTTTCATTTTAACCCTTACCTTCTGGAAGCAACAAATCAGGAAAAAATATTTATAACAAGAACCTCTGACAAAGGTCTAATTTCTCAAATATATAAGGACCTAAATAAATTGTACAAAATATCAAGCCATTCCTCAATTGATAAATGGGCAAAGGACATGAATAGGCAGTTTTCAGTAAAGAAATGAAAACTATTAATAAGCACATGAAAAAGCAAATCTCTTCTAATTAGAGAAAATGCAAATCAAAACAACTCTGAGGTGCCACCTCGCCTCTAGCAAATTGGCTAATATGACAGCAAAGGAGAGTAATAAATTTTGGAGAGGATGTGGCAAAATTGGGACACTGATGCATTGCTGGTGGAGTTGTGAATTGATCCAACCATTGTGAAAGGCAATTTGGAACTATGCTCAAAGAGCTTTCAATGATTACCTGCCCTTTGATCCAGCCATACCACTGCTAGGTTTGTATCCAAAAGAGATCATAAGGAAAAAGACTTGTACAAAAATATTTATAGCCGTGCTCTTTGTGGTGGCAAAAATTGGAAAATAATGGGGTGTTCATCAATTGGGGAATGGGTGAACAAATTGTGGTGTCTGTTGGTGAAGGAATACTATTGTGCTCAAAGGAATAATGAACTAGAGGAATTCCATGTGAGCTGGAATGACCTTCAGGAATTGATGCAGACTGAGAGGAGTAGAAATAGGAGAATGCTGTACATAGAGACTGATACACTGTGGCACAATTGAACAGATTGGACTTCTCTACTAGCAGCAATGCAGCAATCCAGAACAATTCTGAGAGACTTATGAGAAAGAACACTATCCACATTCAGAGGAAAAAACTGTGGGAGTAGAAACACAGAAGAAAAACAACTGCTTGATCATATGATTTGATGGGGATATGATTGGGACATAGACTTTAAATGATCACTCTACTGTAAATATTAGTATTATGGAAATAGGTCTTGATCAATGGAATATATAAAACCCAATTGAATTGCTCATTGGCTGTGGGAGTGGGGAGAGAGGAGGGAAGGAAAAGAATATGAATCATGGAATCATGGAAAAATATTCTAAATTAATTAATTAAAAAATAAATCCTTACCTTCCATCTTGGAATCAATGTGGCATATCATTTCAAGGGTAGAAGAATGGTTAGGGCTAGGCAATGGGGGTTAAGTTACTTGTCACAGCTAGGATGTGTTTGAGACCAGATTTGAACCCAGGATCTCCATCTCTAGGTCTGATTCTCAATCCACTAAACCACTTACCTGTCCCCAAGATATAGTTTATTAGAAGAATTATAATAAAAGTTAAAACATGAGAACTTGATCTCAATTTAGACCTCTATACCTTCATGTACAATATCCATATAAATAAGATAAGAAATAAAATTTGGTAGCAACATAGTAGAGATCCAGGCAAAGTTCTTTAGTAAAATTTGAAAGGGAAATATTCTTTTCAGGTGGAAGTGAATTGGTAAAAGCAGTGAGAATGTGGGAAAGTTTCATAAAGAAAATAATATTTCACTGGTTCTAAAAGAAAGGAAAAGATTTCAACAGGCAAATTAAGAGTAGAGATTGTGTTTCAGAAATAAAAACTATGTATATTAGGCTCCTATTTCTACAATATTTATTGGTGCCTTTCTCTCTCCTCCATTTCTGCTCCCCATTCTTCTCCCCTCCTTGGGTGCTTAGAATTCTCATGTTATTATCCTCTTTCTTCTTATCACCATTTTCCCTTCTCTCAGGGATGCATCAGTTAAACATTTAGACTAAAGATCATATATTTAGGTCTGGAAGGGAGCTTAGAGGTCATGTAGTTAAACCTCTCTTTTCAAAATAAAGACCCAGAGGGGGCAGCTGAATGACTCGGTAGATAGAGATGGTCCAGAGATGGGAGACCTGGGTTCAAATCTGGCCTCAGACACTTTCAGGCTATGTGACTCTGGGCAAATCATTTGACCCCCATTGCTTAGCTCTTACCACTCTTCTGCCTTGGAGCCAATATATAGTATTGATTCTAAGGCAGAAGGGAAGGGTTAAAAAAAAAAGACCCAGAAACATTAAGTGACTTGACCATGATCATATAGGTAAAGTAGCAGAACAAGTCAGGATTTGAACCTAAGGACTCTGACTCCAAAGTCAGTGTTTTCTAGTACTTCATATTGCCTCAGCTATACATGACTTTAAAATGTTACCTCTTCCAAAATGCTAATTGGGCATATAAAATTATAAATATACACACATATGTATATACATGTATACATATATAAATACACACATATAAATATGAGTCAAATTTGAAGCAAAGGCAAGCAAATGAAGAATGAAATTTTTGGAGGGAGCCAGGAAAGGTAGTCTTGTTTCTGAACCTCATTCAGCATATTTATTCAACCTAGATATAAAATGGGTTCTAAATTTCAATGTTAACAATGAATAAGCAACCAGTATTTATAAGGGAAGTTAGATTGCTCAGTGGATAGAACACCAAGCCTCAAGTCAGAAGAGTTGAGTTCCTATCCAGCCTTAAACATTTACTAGCTATGGGATCCTAGAAAAACCATTTAACCTTGTTTACCTCAGTTTCCTCATCTGTAAAATGAGCTGGAGAAGGAAATGGCAAATCATTCCAGTATCTTTATCAAGAAAACACCAAATGGGGTCATGAAGTCAGACACAACTGAAAATGCCTAAACAACAACAAATGGGTGGCATCTGGTATCTTTTGATTAAAACATGGTACTAATGAGGACATGGTTTTAGATTCCTATTCCAATAGAGGTGTCTGCTTTCAAATGTTCCATAATGACAATGTTTTGTAAGGAACCATCCATGTCTTCTCTGTGATCTGAAATGTGCTTAAGACCATCTGATAATTGATTAAGAGTGAGAAGGGATCTTAAATTCATTAAGTCCAGCTTCATTTTGTAGATAAGAATAGGGATAGTGAAGGAAGGGAAGTGACTTGTTGAAGGTCATATAGATAGCAAGCAGACTCAAATCCTTTGACTCGAAATCCATTGCTTTTTTCCCCTCTACCATCCTCCTAACAAAGTAAACCTTTGTACAAACTTGGCTCCTTTCACTTGTAAAATAAACATAATAACCCCTCTATTACTGAAATACACAGTCCCCTACAATACATGAATATTTCTCCCATCAGTTTTCCATGCTGTTGGAAATTCCCATCTTTAAAGTTCCCCTTTGGTTGAAACATTAATTGTTGAAGTACATTAGTTGGGTAGGCTATACTATTAAACATGGGATTGTCATAATGATTTCTTCACCAGATTTTGACTTGATTTGATCAGCAGAAATCAATTTTTGAAATGGGAGTACAGAAGAGATCAATTTAAGTTGGGTGGAGAACAAGGCAAAAAAAAACACATAAATTTAGGTAGCTGTTAGAAAGGTAAGTTCACTCATGTAAGGATCTTTGGGCAGTTAGGAGATAAAATGATGGCCCTAGACTTTAGGGTTAAGAAGAATATTAAGGAGAAAAGAGAAGATCACCAAGACAGAGATCATCTATTTCATGCTTTTGTCAACAACTCATCCCTTCCCTAACACTCATCAGATAAATTGAAAATTAATGTACTGAGAACAAGAGAAACTGAGTACTATAGAATACACATCCATCAATTCAAACCATCACTTCCACTGTGAAAAAACTCTAGGTACTTGCCCAGTTACAAATAGTTAAGCAGCAACATCTTTTTATTCAGAGGGATAGGTAAAAAGATCAGATCTATTATTTCAATGATATAGGAATATTCCAAATGAAAAATTTCTTCCAATCCAGGTCAGAACCTCCTCTGCAACTTGTAGTCTGAAAGAGTTGCCTGTAGCACTGAGAGGGTAAAAAATTTGCCAAAGGTCACATATCCAGTGTATGCCAGAAGTAAGACTTGAACCCCAAAGTCTTCCCTGAATCTGATGGACATCTCTTTATCCCCTATACCATGTTGATCCATTTTCCCTTTCCTTTTGCAGGGCAGGAAAATCTATGCATATTTTAATGGTCCAAATAAGGCTATGAAGAAAACAAGGGATTTGAAGGAGGGAATCAACTAATTAGGAAAAGTCCATCCCATGTGGGGACTGGAGAAAATTCATTCTGGCTTTGATTTGGAGCTCTTGAGTAAGAGTCAAGTAGATGCTTGGAGCAATGACCTAAGTCATTCACTCAATAATAAATCCACGAGTGGTAATTCTACCCTAATCATTATTTTGCTCTGAGACATAAACCAAGGAGAACTGATAATTGCCTCTATACTCCCCTCAGCTTTGCCAGGCTGCCCTGACCTCACCTGACCGGCCTGACAGCATTAGGTGAACAGTTATTACAGGTTCTTGAATATAACATACTTTCCAGAGCCTGTCTCAACTTCATTCAAATGAACAGCACGATTGTCAGATTAAACCCAGCACCAAGACAGACTGTATTAAAAAGCCAACACACTGTCCCTGTTCACAAACTGTCAAGTGGGTGATCAGGGATTATGGATTCGTTTTTTCAAATAACTCAGAAAAAAAAGGTAAGTTTTGAAAGGCCAGTTACTATTTATTGACTGTTTCCCTAACACAACTAAAAGCCTTTTCATAGTGAAAGCACTTGGTCATGGAGAAGTATTGATTCCCACACCCAACAAATGTCTCCTTTCTGTGGCAGGAAGAGCATGGTACCCCACAAAAATCAGCTAAATATCAGTGATGCCTATTCATAAATATTATTTACAGCTGATAATAACTTCACTGTATTTATAGTTGTAAAAATCTATTTGCTTCACTGATTTCAGTTACAGTAAGGGGGGGGGGGTATGGCTTCCCTTTTTAGTGGAAAAACCCATCAACAAATGACCATATCAATTTCTATGGTTAGGGCTAATTGCTGCCCCTAGTTTTAAACAGTTATTTTAAGCCAATACTTATGAAGCTAATAATTTCAAATGAAAATTAAACTATTTTCTTAAGTTAATAATTTAATAAGTTAATAACAATAAGAAAAAGACAATGGGGCCATGCTAACTTGTTATTGAACTTCCTAGATATCATTGGGTGAACTTAAAGACTATGATATTTTCAGAGCCGTAACCAGATGGGGCAATCAAATGCCAAGGTATTGTCCTAGGAGGAGGGATAGGTTTCCTCTCTTAAGTCATTCTCTGGCTTTTCCCCTGCTCACTTGATTGACTCAGTGCCACCACTTTCAGGGTTCTATAACTATAGTTCCCTTATCTCTGATGTGCCTTTTCAATTTACTCCACCAATGACATTTCCCCCACTATATATTTTCAGGGTTTGGTGAGTTGAGGACTATTAGCTTTAATGCAAAGGCATGGGCTAGAATCTGCAATACAATTGCACCTAGGGCTCTGTCATAGGATATAGCCTGCCTGGCTTATGCACATCACAAAGGAAGAAGTAAAGGGAAAGAACATCTAGGATTTCAAGGGGGAAGTTCCTAGGCTGTTGTGTGTTAGGAATTTCAAAGGAGAATCCTCTTAGCCTATAGAATAGTCAGGATTATAAGTATGAGTATGCTGGAACCAGCTCAAACCAGCCAACTGTTAGATTTTCATTGTGACCATTTATATCTCTAAAATTGACAAAGCCCAAAATCAGGGTCTGTTCTTCAACTGATTACCTTGTCTTAAAAAAGTGATGTAGAAAATGTTAATAATGGAGATTAAATGTAAAGGTGTGTTTCAGTATATTTATATACACATACATATATGTATGTATATATATATATATTTTTATATATATATATATTTAGAGAACCAGCTGTTAAACATTTACCAACCTAATCCTGAATAAGTCATCAGCTGTTATGGGATGCTGGTGGACAATAACCTCTCTCTGATGCTGACAGCTAGAACATAAAAATTTATTTGTATTCATTCATTGCTGAAAGCTTTGCAAATGGTGACACAGAAACTGGTAACCCTTCAGCCATTTAAAACTGTGAGATACAAGAAACAGAATAATTCCTCAGACCTCCCACATTTGTTCACTCATATCAGCTACTGGCTACTAGCCACCATTGTGAATTCCAGCTCCATGGGGGAAAAGGAAACAAGAAGGGCCTTTGAGCTCAAAAGAAAGAGTCAGGACAAAACAGAACCAGAATCAGGACTATGAACATAAATCCTTGCTCTGCATTCATCACCTATATATTTATAAGCAAAGTGGACCTATTTTTATAGAATTGCCTTATTTTGCCAAAACAATCATTTGAATCATCCAGATGGCTGGGCTTGAGAGGATTTTCTGATTTTCTGAGAAAAGATTTGTTATCCTGTTTGCAAAATTTCCTTCTACTGAGTTTATTCTAGGTAAAAGGATCCCAAGTTAAGGTTTTGTCCCATTGGCATCCTTGCAATTTCTAGAGAACCAGAGGAAGAGCACATAGATCCCCTGAAATAAGCTTCTGAGAGAGATTAAATGAGTCACATAGGTTGTTGGGCAAGCATGGAGCCAATTGAGAGTACTGGAAGAAAGGTACCAATTGATAAGTTCTAAGATATAGTAAGATGCTGCATCTAGGGCTAGAATAATAATAGAAAGGGGAAGAGGAGGGGAAAGAGAAGTAATAGTAGAAAACTTTTAATTGCTGAAGTCACTACATCATCTTTTTGGTTAGTTTCTTTGCCAGTTTTCAAATCCACTCCACCAATGGGAAATAGGTTGGTTTCTGGTCATCTATCTATCTATCTATCTGTGTCAATTAATTATTATCAATTACACACACACACACACACACACACACACACACACATGCACCCACACACATACACACACACACACACACGCACATGCACCCACACACAGACACACACACACAAATATATATATATATATATAAGCCCAGTCAGACACAGCTTAACGTCTAAATGCAGATTGTAGGAAGGTCAGTCTTAAATCCCAACAGGAAGAAAATAATAAATTTTTTTTAACTCATAGAGTCATTGATTTCATTTGCTCCAGAATCTAAATCTGGTGTGCTTCTTCTCTTCATTCCTTTACATTTCTTTTGAATTACTCATTATTTGAATAGACTTTTTGACTATCTATCTACCATTCAATGCTGATATCATCTTAGCTCTCATTTGCCTGCCTGATTTCTGACCAACTACTTCCCAAGGCCTCAATAATCTGTGTACATGCCAACTTTTGTTGGCCTGAATGGTTTCTGACAATTCTGAACTATGACTTGTGAATATTTTTTTTTTCTTTTTCACTATCCATTCAAAGGCAGGGAAGTGGTAAAGAATAGGCAAATGGGTTTAAGTGACTTATTGAGACTCACAAGGCTACCATATATGTTTCTAGAATATTGATTCTGGATCTTATTGTTGACACATTTCCAGCTTAAATTTTATTGTATTATTGGCTTTATAGAGCCCAACTGCCTATCTTGTTTTCATGTTCTGCCTTTTTTGTCCACAGGATAGATTTTTATCAAGTTAGGTAAAAGCCCCAATCTGGCTAATATAAAAAATATTCTCAAGGGGCAGTTATGTGCCTCACTGGTTTGAAAGCTAGACCTAAAGATGGGAGATCCTGTGTTCAAATATAGCTTCAGATACTTCCAAACTATGTGATCCTGGACAAGTCACTTGACCCCCATTGTCTAGTCCTTGCCACTATTCTGCCTTAGAACTAACACACAGTACTGATTCTAAGGCAGAAGGGAAGGGTTTTAGAAAATAAAAATAAAAGATAAACCCTCTACATTCTTTAATATTGACATCAGCCCCTTGGATAAGTAGAAAATAATTGACAAGAAAATAAGGAGACCTGAATATATAATTCTAGATATTCCACTTACTAGCTATATGACCTAGAGCACATACTTTCATTTCTCTAAGCTTCTTTTCAACTGATAACACCAGTACTACCTACAACCTGCCATACAGTGTTGTTCTGAGAAAAGTGCTTTCTTAACATCAAAGCATTGTATAAATAAGAATAATTATTAATTATTCACTTAATGATTTAGTATTTCACTCAATTAATCAATATCTATATTTACTATTTAATCCATATTTTAGCTATAGAATAAAGTTGTATAACCTTGAGGAAATCACTTAATGCCATCTTTTTTATAAATAAGGAAGTTGAGTTTCAGAGAAGTTAAATGATTTGCCTAGGGTCATATAGGTGACAAAAGCACAAAGATTTATAATTAAATTTTTTAAAATAAATAAATAAAATTTTAAAAAAGTTTTTAAAATGCAGAAATATTTATTCTGAAGACCTGGATTTTAATTCCAGCTTTTCCACATATTATTCATGTAACTTTGGGGAAGTCACTCAAACTTCTCTAAGTGCCTGTTGGAACAGATTGGAGTTGTCAAAAAGATCCATAACATTCCTGAGTGGAAACTAGATTAAAATATAATTGGACCATATTTAACAAAATAAATAAAAATACCATAAAACATAAATAAGATTACTTTTTAAAAACTAAATCAATATTATGCTTGAGGGGACCTTTATTAATTTTTAGGTAACCTTGTTTCTATTTGTATTTGACTCTAATGGTCTTGTTTAGTTAGTTAGTCATTTTTCAGTTGTGTCTGATTCTTTGTGACCCAATTTGGGATTTTCTTGGCAAAGATATTAGAAAGGTTTACCATTTGCTTCTCCGGGTTTTTTTTATAGATGAGAAAAACAAGGTAAACAAGTTTAAGCAACTTACCTAGGATTATACTGATAGTAAGTGTCTGAGGCTGGATTTGAATTGGAGTCTAATTGACACCAAGCCTGGTGCTCCACTATGCTATCTAGCTGCCCTACTACTGATCTAGATGACCTCTAAGACCTCTTCCAAGTCAATCTACGATCTTATAAATTTCTTCTCTCCAAACTTCAATTTTCCTTATCTAGGCCACCTGAACAGAGTTGGTATTTAGATCAAATTCAATAAAGTATGTGAAAGCTTTGAAAATTGTAGACTTATCCAAATGCAAGACATTATTATTATAGTTTAATGCAGTTTAATACTTATTCTAATGGTCTTATCTCCCAAAATACGTTGTAAGTACTCTGAAAAAATATGATATAGGAAGAGCAATAAACAGAGTGAGAGTCAATAATTCAGGGGAACTAATATCCAGGAAAGGGACCTCAGAAGCTTATATATACAGATGTATAAACTGGGGAACAAGAAGGGTGTGATAAAATGAATATATAGCCCCTATGCTTCCATTCTCCTATCCTATGTAGAGTAGTATAATTATTTCCCTAAAAGACAAGAAGTTGTGTAAGATTTGATTAGTGCAAGGCTTTTGGTTAAACTGAGTTGTTAATGCAACTTTCTGGTGGTGCAGGCTGAGTGGATATACCTATTCCTGGACAACTGAGGGGAAAATGAATTCTCTCATATGGAGTCCCAGGTCCTTCAGACTGGCAGAAGTCTCAAGGCTAATAAAGTCATCATACCCTCCTCTGCATGTCCAGATCCATCTTTGGATAGAAATGAGGTAGAGAAAGAAAGAGGCATGTCTACCTGAGCTGAGTCCCTATATTCTTTTTTAATATTTTCTGCATGCTTTGGGTAAGAAAGTCTCCTTTTGTTAGCTATTGAATGACCTGACAATGTCTCACTTAGTTCTAGGATTGTACCTAACCTACCAGAGAAACAATCTTAGTCAGACCTATAAAACTAAAGATCTTAATAAAAGATGGTAAATTTAATCTAAAAAGTATCACTGAGACGTGATAGTATTGGATTCATGTCTGGGATATAGGCTTGAAAAGATATACCTTATATAAAACAAAAAGAAAGATGAAAGGGATAATGCTTTAACTTAATAACATAATATATAAAGAAATCCATGAGCATGAAAAGGGAAACAAAGTGAATGTTTGTATGAAATGAAAAAGAGAAGGAAAAAGGAGAGGCAGCTAGATGGCATAGGGGATAGAATTCAGGACCTGAAATCAGGGAGACTAATCTTTCTGAGTGCGAATCTGGCCTCAGCTATATGACTCTGGGTTAGACACTTAATCCTGTTTGTCTCATTTCTTCATCTGTAAAATGAACTAGAAAAGGATATGGCAAATCAATCCAGGATCCTTGCTAAGAAAATCTCAAATGAGATCATGAAGAGTTGTACTTTACTGAAATTAAAGAGCAACACATATTACAGATTGCCTAGACAAAAGAATAGATTAAAAGAGGAGTCCAGAAAAGTGTGTTTTTTTTCTAATTAAGTTTTTATTTGCCTCTCCATGTACCCTTACTAATTATAATTTTTATTGCATTATGATATGAAAAAGTTGCATGTATTATTTCTTTTTTCTGCATTTGTTTGCAATGTATTTATGCCCTAATACAGGGTCAATCTTTTTGAATATACCATGTGCTGCTAGAAAGGTATATTTTTTATCTCTATTTACTTTTCTCCATATATCTATTAACTCTAATTTTTCTGAGATTTCATTCACATCTCTTACTTCTTTCTCATTTATTTTTTGGTTTGATTCTTCTTGATCTAATAGAAGAAGGTTTAAGTCTCCTACTAGTAGAGTTTTACTATCTGTTTCCTCCTTAAGCTCCAATAGTTTCTCCTTAAAAATCTGGATACTATACAATTTGGTGAATACATGTTGAGTATTGATATTTCTTCATTGTCTATACTGCCATTTTTCAGGATATAATTACCTTCCTTATCTCTTTTAATCAGATCTATTTTTGCTTTGGCTTTGACAGATATCATGATTATGATCCCTGCCTTCTTCTCAGTTGATGTCCAATAAATTCTGCTCCAGTCTCTTACCTTTATCATGTGTCTACCTGCCTCATCTCTGTTTCTTGTAGACAACATAAGGATTTTGATTTTTAATCCAGTCTGCTATCTACTTATAGTGGTAATAGGTAATACTTAAACCTTACTCTCAGTGGAATCAACTCTGAGAGGGAAGAACAGTCAAATCTATTGGGATATAGAATTATATCTTACCCTATAGGAAGTTGAAAGGGAATAAATAAGCTGAGGAGTGGGGCAGGCAGTATTAAAAGGGAAGGAAAAGTTAGAGAGTGCAGTTAATAGACACTAAATGGAAGTAAGAGGGAAATAACAAAGGGGTGGTGGGTGGTGGGAAGGAAAGTAAAATAAGGGTGGGGAATAGGGGACTAATTAAAAGCAAAACATAATCAATTTGACCTTACTGAATCCTTTAACATTTTTTTCCTCTTTCTTATTTACCTTTTAATGGTTCTCTTGAATTTTGTATTTGAACATTAAATTTTCCATTTAGTTCTGGTCTTTTCTTTGGGAATGCTTGTAAATCTATTTTGTTAAATGCCCATACTTTCTCCTGAAAGTATATAGTCAGTTTTGATTGGTAGGTGATTCTTGCTTGTAGACTCAATTCTCTTGCTTTTCTGAATATCATATTCAAAGCCTTGTGGTCCTTTATTTTGGAGGCTTCCAGATCCTGTATAATCCTGACTAGGGCTCCTTGATATCTGATTTTCTCCTTCTGGCTACTTGCAATATTTTCTCTTTGGCCTGGAAGCTCTTGAATTTTACTGTAACATTCCTGGTAATTGTCTTTTGGGAATTTAATGTAGGGGATGCTCTATGAATTCTTTCGATATCTATTTTGCCCTCTTATTCAAAAATATCAGGGCAGTTTTCTTGGATAATTTCTTGTAATACAATGTCAAGTCTTTTATTTTTTCAGGCTCTTTGGTAGACCAATAATTCTCAAATTGTCTCTCCTGGATCTATTTTCCACTTTCAATGAGATATTTCATGTTTCCTTCAACTTTTTCATTCTTTTGATTTTGCTTTATTAATTCTTGTTCTTTTGTGAGATCATTGGTTTCTACTTGCCTAATTCTCATCTTCAAAGACTGATTTTCAGTTATAATCTTTTGACTTTCCTTTTTGGTTTGGTCTATCCTGCTTTTCATGGCTTTCAGCAGGTCAATTCTGGTGATTTCTGTGCCTCTTTTTTCATATGGACAATGCTGTCTTTTAAGCTGTTATTTTTTTGTATTATTTTCTTTTTTTAAGTATTTTTCACTTTATTTTTCTTTTTTTTCCCTTTTAAACATTATTTTATTTGGTCATTTTCAAACATTATTCATTAGAAACAAAGATCATTTTCTCCCCCCACCCCGCCACCCCAACCAATGGCGATGCGTGCTTCCTCTGGGTATCACATGTGTCCTTGGTCTGAACTCTTTTCCATGTTGTTGGTATTTTCATTAAGGTGTTCATTTAGAGTCTTTCCTCAATTATATCCCCTCCACTCCTGTAACCAAGCTGTTGCCTTTCCTCGGTGTTTTTACTCCCACCATTTGTCCTCTGCTTGAGGATAGTGTTTTTTTCTCCTTGATCCCTGTGGATTATTCAGGGAAATTGCATTACCCCTAATGGAGAAGTCCATTACGTTCTTTTATAACACAGTGTTTCAGTCTCTGTGTACAATGTTTTCCTGGTTTTGCTCCTTTCGCTCTGCATCACTTCCTGGAGGTTGTTCCAGTCTCCATGGAATTCCTCCACTTTATTATTCCTTTTAGTACAATAGTATTCCATCACCAACATATACCATAATTTGTTCAGCCATTCCCCAATTGAAGGGCATCCCCTCATTTTCAAATTTTTGGCCACCACAAAGAGCGCAGCTATGAATACTCTTGTACAAGTCTTTTTCCTTATTATCTCTTTGGGGTACAACCCCAGCAGTGCTATGGCTGGATCAAAGGGCAGACAGTCTTTTATTGCCCTTTGGGCATAGTTCCAGATTGCCCTCCAGAATGGTTGGATCAATTCACAACTCCACCAGTAATGAATTAATTTCCTAACTTTGCCACATCCCCTCCAACATTCATTACTTTCTTTTGCTGTTATGTTAGTCAATTTGCTAGGTGTGAGGTAATACCTCAGAGTTGTTTTGATTTATATCTCTCTGATTATCAGAGATTTAGAACACTCTTCCATGTGCTTATTAATAGTTTTGATTTCTTTGGCTGAAAACTGCCTATTCATGTCCCTGGCCCATTTATTTTGTATTATTTTCATTTCTTTTTTCCCACTTTTCTTCCCATTTTTCTTCTCTCTTTCCTATTTGGTTCTTGAACTCCTTTTTTTGTGTTCCTTGAGAGCTTGTGACCAATTTCCATTTTTTTTTTTTTTTGGAAATTTGAATGTGTTTACTTGTTTGTCATTTTCTGCTGTTGCATCTGTAGTCTGATCTTTTTCTCCATAGAAATTATCCAGGGTCAGGAGCTTTGTTTTTCTGATGCTTATTTCTTTTGCCTCTAGTGAACTGGAGTTCCTACATATTCATTGCTTTCTTAGCCTCTGTCTTGTAGGGCTTTGCCTTGTTAGTATCTTCCTTTCCCAGTCAGAAACCTGAATGAGTGCAGGTAAATCTATGATTTTCTTTGTGTAGTGCACTTTATAGAATTTTTTCCCCTGAGTCTATCTTTCCAGCCCCTGCTGCTTTGCCTTTAGCCAGTCTCACTTCTGCCCAAGCTCCACACTCCTCAGCCTCATGTCTCAAGTCTCACAGCCAAGGACTTGTACTACCCTCAGGGTAAGTCTGTGGTGCCTTCAGCCAGCCCCCAAGAATTTAGAGATTGCCCCAGCCCTTGCATGGTAGGTGGTGTGGGTGAGGGGTGATCAGATTACACTTTGATAAATATAATTTTGCCCCCTTATAGTGTGGGAATCCCCAAACACTGCCTATCTTTAAGACTGAATCCATTGGGAGAGTCCCTTTATTCATCTGATTTTTATTTCTGTCCTTTTGAGAAACTTTGTAATGATTGGTTTGAAGGTGATTCAGAAGACTCCTACTACACTGCCATCTTAGAGTAACCCTGTTTTGTTTTTCTAAATAGAAAGGAATTATAGTAAAAAATAGAAGACTTTCATTGTCTGGTCATCTACTGACGTTTACTCTATGGAACAAGCAGATTTACCTCTTGATTTACTTTTAATTATCATCTTGCACTTCAAATGTAGTGGAAACAATTATAACTGTTATCAAATGATCATTTTCAAGTAATACAGAGGAACTGAATGATGAAGCAAAAAGGAGAGACTCTTGGGGAAGTCAAGTGACCACCCTATCACAGAGTTGATGATAGAGGTGAGGAAAGATGGGAAGAGTCTGACAAATACCCTTAATTTGAGGGAGAAGATTTCTATATATTCGGAAAAAGGACAGGTGGGATCTAGTGACCTAATATCAGAAAAATGAACTGGACCAGAGAAAAACAAGAAGCTCTTAGAGAAGAGAAATGGGAAGAAGAAATTCAGAAATATTCCTGTTTGTTCTTTGGATGAGGAAGAAAAGGAAGAGTTACCTAAAGAGACTGATGTGATTGCTAAGAAAAGCCATCAAGCACCTCAGATTTTAAGAGGACATATATTGAGGATAGAAGCAAGGGCAGGTGACTAAAGATGAATACAAATGAGTACCTGCAAAAGTCCAATTTATCTGAGGCTGGTGATGAATACTAAGGATAAGAGAAAGTATTTGTTTCTGTTAACTCTGTTAGAAACAAGTGGAATTTCAGAGACACAATAGAACCACTACTTGGAAAAGATGGGATGATGATAATGGAGCAAGATGTGAAGGTTGAAATGATTAACACTTAGAATCCTAGATTTATAGATGGAAGACCCAATATCATTGCTGAGATCTGAATCCAGTTTCTTGATTTAAAACTCAGTGCTCTTTCCAGTGTATCATGCTACCACAAAATTTTTATATTATTATAAACTTAAAGCTAGAAAGGACCTTGGAGGCCATCTAAGTGCAAGCTTTTAATGTCATAGACAAAGAAATCTGGGCAAAGAGAGGTCGGAGGACCAGGATAACATAGAAATAAGTGTTTGAACCAGGATTCAAACTCAGATCTTCTTAACTCCAGTCTAGTGTTCTATCTAATCTATGATCTTAATGGGTCAATGACAACTTGGAGGGAAGTATGGAAGGAAGTAGACCTAGAACCTGCATTTGGCCCTGTGCAAATAACTTGAATAAATATTTCTATATCATTTTAATTTCTATATCACTTTTCTTAAAACAACCTTATAAATAGTTTAAGTATTATTATACTCATTTCATAGCCAAGAAAATAGGTTCTGAAAGATTAAATTAACAGAAATACTAAGTATCTGAGGCTAGATTTTATTATGGTTTTATTGATTCCAAATCTAACACTTGTCTATTATTTCTTGTATATTTCATGATATGTCTAGATAAGGGCAGCTAGGTGGCTCAGTGACTGTCAGGCCTATACATCCTGAGTTCAGATCTATCCTCTGACACTAACTGTGATCCTCAACAGGTCACTTAACTCTTTTTCCTCAGTTTCCTATTTAGAAAATGAGTCAAAGAAGGAAATGGCAAACCACTACAGTATCCTTACTAAGAAAACCCCAAATGAGTCATGAAGAATCTGACATGACTGAAAAATTACCCCCAAAGTACAAAATACCTATGGAAAGATAATGGCAAAACTGACAAGTTTGTTTCCACAAAGCTAAAAGGAAGATGATACACAGAGGACTGAACTTGGAGTGGGGAATATCCAAGTTCAAATCTTGACTTAGGCATTTATTAGCTATTTAATAATGGAAAAATCACTTAACCTTCCTTAGCCTCAGTTCCTTTATGTATAAAATTGGCATAATAGTAGCATACCTTCAAAGGTTTTTATGAGGATCAAATAAGGTAACAAAAATAAAATGCTACATGAACTCTAGTGATGATGATGATGAATATTGGCATCTGCTAATTTTTTTAGGCTTAGAATTGTTATATAAATATAAGAATAAAACTTAATTTGGATAAATGTAAAATTTCTGGGCTAAAAAAAAACTGACTTCCTAAGTACAAGGTAGATATATTTAGTTTAAGTTGTCTATGGAACAGAAAGGTAGATATGTAGGAAACAATTTGTGATGCAGAATGCAAATCAGGAGATAGATAATAACCAGCTATATTGATTTGGGAGTTTTTTGTAAAGACAGAATAATTGAACCCAGGAGAGCTGATGGGGTCAGAAATTATGGAGAGATGAAAATAGTGCTAAGGTCAGAGCCTTGGGATACCCCATGTAAGTGGGGCAAGACTTGGATGATGATTTAGCAGATAAAGGAAAAGAGACTTATCCAGAGTCCTCCACTTAAATTAGTGTCAGAGTCAGGTCTTCCCAGATTCCAGCCCAATACCCTAATCGCTTCCTACTGCTGCCCTATAAAACCTTAACCCAATTAAAAATTTAAATTTCTTTGAGACTTTCTAAGGATTCCATATAACAGTAGAAATTTTAAATAGAGTCACAGACTGGTAAGAGGAAGTTCAAATTACACAGGCCTTTTGACATTTCTCAAATCATACCAGCCTACATGCTATATCTATGTCTCTGGCCAAATTGTCTTTTTTTCCCAGGAGTTTAAGGACCTGTGGAGGTTTGCTGTCATTCTCTGAGATTAGATTTCCAATAGCTCCCATACTACAGTAAGGAGAAGGAAACCATCATATATCATTCTCCATAGATCTTGAGCTGGAAAGAAAATCAGAACTCATTTCATTCTGCTCCCTCATTTTATATATGAGGAAACTGAGGTCTAGATTAATTTCCCACTTCTGTGTCTTCAAACAGGCTGTCTAGTATACCTGAAATGCCCTTTCTGCTCACTTCCAGCTCCCAGAATTCCTAGTTTCCCTCAAAACTCAACAACTACTATCCTCTATGTGAGGTCTTTTCTATTTCATCTTCAAAATTATTTTTACTTATTTCATATGACATGCATGTAAATATGTTTCCTTCCCTGATAGAATATAGACTCCTCAAGGATAGAAACTTTTATTGTTTTTGTTCATCATATTCCCAATATCTAAGAGATTTGTACAAAGTAACATAAATTACCTAATATCAAAGGCAGGATTTGAATTTATAACCTCTGAATTCAGAGTCCATTCTTTTTCCATTCAGCCATATTTTCTACCAGCTTATAGCTAACATTTATATGGTACATTAAGATTTACAAAATACTTTACATAATAACTTAGCTAGATAAATGCTATTATTATCCCTATTTTAAAGATGAGAAAATTGAGGCTGAAAGGAATTACGTGCTTTGCACATAAGTCAAATAGCCAGTAAATTTGTATGAGGCAGGATTTGAGACTTTAAGCCCAAGTGATTTATACAAAGTCACAGACATTAATTTGTGTGAGTCAGTACTTGAATTCAGGTCTTCCTGACTCCAAGTCTAAAGTTCTAGCTATGTCACTGACAATAAAGGGATGTCAAAGAAGAGCCCTCAGGGGCACTTTAAAGATTCTAATCCCATATTATGGGAGAGAAGAGCATATAGAGGTTACTCTCCCCGGAAAGTAAAAAATGATCCCAAATAACATAAATTAGAAGGATATTCCTAAAGTCCAGTCACCTGTTTCCAGGTTCCAGTAACTCTAATTTCATTTCTTTCTTGTGACACCTTAGGATTTCAGATAGGGCCCAAAATGATTTCATTATTTGGTTGGAAGATCTGGAGGACTCCAAAGATTGACAGCTTCAAGAAAAGGATTCATTAGTCGGTCAATAGTTATTAGGTACCTGGGATATGCCAGGTAGTATGCATCAGATTTTAGTCATCTTGTCTTTGAAGAATAATCTCTTTTTTTTTAATTTGGAAAATTTTATTTAATCAATTTAGAATATTTCCCCATGGTTACATGATTCATGTTCTTTAGCTCCCCTCACTCACTCTCCTCCCACAGCTGAAGTGCAACTCCACTGGGTTTTACAGGAGACATTGATCCAGACCTCTTTCCATATTATTGATATTTGCGCTAGGGTGATCACAAAGAACCATCTCTTAACCACTGCTGTACCCACCTTGAAACCCAACCTCCCAGGGCTTGTCTCTTGGTGGTAGAAGAGAGAAAAGAAGCTACCCGTGGCGCCCCTGCTCTCTTACAGGGCTAGCGCTTGTTAGAAACTATAAGATAATGTGTCATGAAGTTCATGCTGCTGTGACTTATCTCTGCTGCATTTAGGGGTCCTCAAGGCCCTCCAAAATCTTTTCTCCAGCCTGTACAGAAGGTTTCCAAGTCTGGTTAATAAATCTCTCCAGCACTCCCACAATCCCAAATGACTCTCTTTTCTTTTCCTGACAGCCTTAAAGCAAAGAAAAAAATTACTTCACATGGTGGAATAAACAAACAACCCATTAGGAATCAGGTGGGTAGAAATATTGGTGTTTTAAACCTTTTACTTAAAGAAGAAGTAACAACTCTTGAAGTAAAGGAAACTGAGGAAGGCACAATAGTACTGTAGAAACAATATTGAATTGGAATCATGGAAACCTGAGTTCAAATGAGTTCTCTTCCACTTATAATCTGTGTGACCTTGGGAAAGTCACAATACCGCTGTCATTTGGTTTCTTCATCTGTAAAATCAGAGAAAGTATCTTGGGACAAGTTTCACTGAGACTGATTCAGTGGTTTGGGCTTGGAATTAGAACAAAAATGAGACACTCATAGACCATATAATGTGTATCAAAATTAATTTACCCAACAAAGCATGGAAATGATATTTGGAAAAGAAACCACACTGGTTCTATTGGATGCAGTTGCCTTTATTTTAAAACTTTCTTTCATGTGTGTTTTCCCATATTCCAACTCTCTTTCGTATTCTCACTTATTCCATTGTCCTTTTTTTTTTTTAATCCTTACTTTCTGTCTTAGAATCAACATTGTATATTGGTTCTAAGGAGAAACAGTGGTAAGGGCTAGGCAATGGGGGTTAAGTAACCTCTCCAGGGTCACACAGCTGAGAAGTGTCTGAGGTCAGATTTGAACTTAGGACCTTCCATCGCTGAGCCTGGCTCTGAATTTACTGATCCACCCAGCTGCCCCCTATGCCATTGCTCTTGTGATGGTCAGGGTCCCATTAATCAGAGAAAAAGGGAATTCTACTGAAGACATCGAGGCTAAAGCATTAGTAGCTCAATTTGTTATTTCCTTCTCCTCTCTCCTACTATCTCAACTATGATTATTTGGATTTTCAAAGAAGATCTGAAGGAGAGGCAGTATTTGATCCAAAGAAAAAGTCTCCAATAATGAAATCTCAGGATAGGAGAGATATTTTGGCATCACATAATTCTTCCTAGTGATCCTTAAGTTAAGGCACCTACTTTGAGATACACAACTCAGTCAGTTTTATTCCAATTTCATACAGGACTTAGAGAATAAAGAATTTTTAAAGTTCATGAATAAATGAGGATTTATTGATAATTCTAACATAGTAGGACCAACATTGCAGATATGCATAAGCTTTGATAAGAAGAATAAATGTTATTCTATTATAATGTTTCCATTCTAGGTAGTATTGACTAAGAATTGAGAAAATTCATTTCTGAGGAAATAAATCACCTGAGGCAGACTTCATAAAATGACCAGCTTGCCCCTGGTTTGCATATGATTGTGCCAACCATATGTTTCACTCTACCAAAAACAGGTAACAAACTTTTTTTTTTTTACAGAAAAGAATTAGCTCAAAGATCAGATCCATTGAGTACTTCAGGCTCATATTTCTGAAAATTTTCCATTAAGAGAAATGATTAAATTTAGGAATCAGAGGCATAATACATATATAGCTAGGAATCAAGTGACAAGTTATCCACTTTCATATATTAAAAAGATTTACTAATAAGATTATTTTATTATTTCCATGGATATGAGATTTCAGCCTTTTTATCTCTTGTCTAAGCCATCTTATAAATCCACTATATATAATCTACCTGATTGGCTAGATGCTTCCTTTTATGTCTTGGAACATTCCATACTACCAGTTTAGCCTTTAAGGTTTTTCATCTCGTATCCTACCTATCTAACTTTTGCTATATGATCTGCCAAATGCATTTTTTTAAATTTTAATTTTTTAATTTAATTTTTTTTTGGTTACAATAATCACTTTATTTCCCTCCCTCCCCTTCACCCACCCTTCTGGCAGCCAATGCACAATTTCATTGGGTATTACTTGTGTCCTTGATCAGAACTTATTTCCATGTTGTTGTTTGCACTGGGGTGATCATTTAGAGTCCACATCCCCAACCATATCCCTTCTGCCCATGTATTCAAGCAGTTTTTTTTTTCTTTCTGGTGGTTTTACTCCCACAGTGTTTCCTCTGAATGTGGATAGTGGTTTTTCTCATAGATTTTTCCAAGTTGTACAGGATCACTGCTTAGTCCTGCTTTTTCTTATTTCACTATTTTCTTCAAATCAATGTTTGTTTTGAATCAGTTGCCTTAGTTCCCACCCTTATTTTACTTCCCTTTCTACCCCCCTTTTTAGTCCCCCTCTTATTTTCCCTGCAGTCTTTCTAAAACTACCCCCAACCCTCTCCCTCCCTTGTACTGCTTCCCTCCTCACCAGTCTGTTTATTACCCTTCTACGCCCCTATAGGGTGCAAATCTATTCTCTGCCCCAATGGATTGGATTGTTCTTCCCTCTTTAGGTCAATTTCAATGCATATAAGGGTCAAGTATTTCCTATCTCCAACCTTTTTACCCTTCCAGTGTTATTAATATTCTCACACCTCCTGCCATGAGCTTCTTTGTGACATATAAATTTACTCCCTTTTTTTCTTCCCCATTTCTTTTAGTATTAACCTCTTTTTTAGCTCTACTTGTGTATATATGTATATACATATACATACATATATACACATGTATATGCATTTATGTATACATATATCTATATAACTATTTATGTCTTATTTCATTCTCTACAGTTTGTCTCTCTTCCCTCTAAGTGTAATTCTTCTAGCTGCCCAGGTGATAATAACAATTTTTAAGAGTTACCAATGACCTCTTTTCTTATAGGGATACATAACATTTTAACTTATTGAGTCTCTAAAAAAAGGTTTTTTTTATTTTTTTTAATTTTGTTTTTCTTTTTTCCCTCTTTTTTAATTACCTTTTGATGATTCTCTTGAGTTCTGTGCTTGAACATCAAATTTTCTTTTCAGGTCTGGTCTTTTCTTTATAAATTCTTGGAATTCTTCTATTTTGTTGAATGACCATGCTTTCCCCTGTAAGAATATAGTCAGTTTTGCTGGGTAGTTGATTCTTGGTTGTAGACCTAGTTCCCTTGCTTTCTGGAATATCATATTCCATGCCTTTTGGTCCTTCAGTGTAGATGCAGCCAGATCCTGTGTTATCCTCACTGTGGTTCCATGGTATCTGAATGACTTCTTCTTGGAAGCTTGTAATATTTTTTCCTTGGTCTGATAGTTCTTGAATTTGGCTATAACATTCCTGGGTGTTGTCAATTGGGGATTAAGTACAGGAGGTGATCTGTGGATTCTTTCAATCTCCACTTTTCCCTCTTGTTCTAGAATATCAGGGCAATTTTCTTGAATAATTTCCTGTAGTATCATGTACAGGCTTTTTCTTTTGGCATGGTCTTCTGGTAGACTAATGATTCTTAAATTGTTTCTACTTGAGTGATTTTCTAAATCTTCTGTTTTGTGAATGAGATTCTTCATATTTTCCTCAATTTTTTCATTCTTTTCATTTTGTTTTATAGTGTCCTGCTGCCTTGTGAGGTCACTTAATTCTAGTTGTATTCTGGTTCTTAAAGACTGGATTTCATCCCTGGCTTTTTGGTCATCCTTCTCCTTCTGGTCTGATTTTCTTTGGAGGTCATCTTTCATCCTCTTTATCTCATCTTTCATCTCCTTTGCCTCATCTTTCATCTTCTTTGCCTCATTGTTCATCTCCTTTGTCTCATTTTCAAGCTGGTTGCTTTTGGTTTTCAAGATACTATTTTCTGTTTTCAGATGCCTTATCTTAGTTTTTAAGTTCTTTTCCCAATTGTCTTCAGCCTCTCTTAATTGTGTTTTGAATTGCATTTTGAGTTCTTACAAAGCCTGTATCCAATTCACTTGGATTTCTGATTTATTGTTTGATGATCCCTCCTCCTCTGTTCTGTTTGCTCTTTGTTCGTTGCCTGTATAGAAGCTGTCTAGTGTAATTTTTTTCTTTTTTTCTGTTGTTTGCTCATATTTTCCTCTTATTTACTCCCCGTATTTGTCTGTGCTCTTGCTCCTCTCATTTTTTTGGTTTTGGGGTTTTCGTCAGTCTTTCCTCTTAGAGCTTTGACAGAAGATCTCTCTGTGCAGTCTGTGGGGGGAGGGGTGTTAGTGATTGAGCTTCCCTGTCCTCTGGAGTCTTATAATCGTGGTTTACAGTGGGGAGGGATGTTGGAGCTTGGGATTCCCTGACCTCTAAAGACTTTTGATGGGATTAAGTTCAGCTGGGTTGGGCTGGATGTTCTCTGAGACCAAAACCTCCTAGAAGGATTGAGCAATATGGAGGGTCTCTGCCTCTGTGACCAGGCTGCCTGCTCTGCGCTCCCTCTCTAGCTCCTTCCCCACTACCTGTGTTCAATGCTCTGGTCCTGGCACCACCCTGCCCATAAGGTTCACCCTCCAGACAAGCACCTTTGCCTGCCCAGAGGTTCCCTCTGCTGCTGGAGGCTTAGCACTCTAGGTGGGAGGGGAGGGGTCCTGGGACCTTCTTTCTGCCTTCCCCTTAAACCGAAGTGTTCTCAAATTCCAGCTTTTGTGGGGTGTACCTTTTGGATTGAGTCCAATAGGAGTGTTACTTGGCTCTGTCTTGTTGTTAGGTTTGGTTTTCAGTCCCCTAGGAGCATTTAGTTTGTAATTGGTAAGGAAGTGTATTCAGAGGTCTGAACTTTTGCTGTTTCTCAGCCACCATCTTGACTCCCCCTCCAAATGCATTCTTAAAAAAATATTTCTTGGATAATATCCATCATGCTATGCTGCTCAGATCCTACACACAGGTCATTGTTAGAAATATATCTCAGCCTACTTATATCTGTCATGGATTTCCCTCTGATTCACTAGCAATTTTTATTCTTTAGATATGGTGATATCCAATGATTCACTATCATGTAACATCATTTTTGGTATCGGGAAGAGACATTGTCTTATTGAAACTATTATGTAATTTCCCAAATGTAATACAGTCAATCAAAACCCATTTATTAAGCCCCTATTATGTACTATGTACTGTGTTAGGCATTAAGAATACAAAGACAATTATGTCACCATTACTTCCCTGAAAGAACTTACAGTCAGTCTGGGGAGAAAATATAAACACATATAAGCACGTACAAAATAAATGCAAAACAAATGCAAAATAATTTTAGGGGAGTGTCATTAGCAAGAGGATGGAGGCTAAGGGAAGGCATTATAGCGTAGCAGCCAAGGAAAAAGATAAACAGAAGAGTATGTTATATGTGAAGGACAGCAAGGTCAGTTTGACCAAACTACAGAGTGTGTGAAGGAAAGTAATATGTAATAAATCTATAAAGCTTGGTAAAAGGTAACATTGTGAAAGGCTTCAAAAGCTAAACAAGGTAGTTTGCATTTGATCTTAGAACCAACAAGAAGCCATTGGAACGTATTTCTGGCTGAGGCCAGAATTGTGCTTTAGGAATGTCGCTTTGGCAGTTGTGTGGAGAGGGCACTGGTGAAGAGAAATATTGGAGTCAGGGAGATTAATCAATTAGCAGGCTCTCATGTAAGGCACAAATCAAAGACATTTGAAATTTAAGTAAAAGAAATATTTCAGAAAAAGAAATGAAGGAAGCCTAAAGGGGAAAATGGCATAAGGAGACAGAAAAGAAGGAAATCATGTGGTATAGCAATATATCGTGTGTAATAGGAAGGTAACAAAGAAGGCAAACATCCCATGGGAAAATGTGGTGGATAAAAGCATCAGATATTAGGAATGATTGAAACCAACCCCCTACTGTTAACAATGAGAAAAGTGAAACCTAGAAAGTTAACTTGCCTAAGTTCACACAGGTAGTAAAAAGAAGAGTCAGAATTTATAACAAGGTCCTTACATTCTGAAGTCAGTACTTTTTGGATTATGTAATATTTTTTGCTTAAGTTTCAAGAGATTTACATAGAAAAAAAGGAATGTTTCCCCACACACATACACACCATATCACAAAAGCTAAAAAATAAAAGAATTTTAGAAAAATAATCCACATGAAGCCATGTCATAATATGAGGAATAAAGATTGAAAAGGTTCAAGGTATAGAATAGTGTAGAACCAACCAATTAAATCCAGCCCATTTTTTTCTGGATCCACACTATGTTACTACCCTCCTTGAGAACTATGTGGTAGTTCTTTATTGTCTTTAAGATAAAAAAATTCCTCCCTTGGTAATTTAATGCAGAATATCCAGAGGGACAGTCTCTACTTTGAGAAGGGCAGTCTGTGCCAGGATGGTTATAAATAGGTTTGATTGGGAGTAGTTTACTCATGAGGTAAGTCCTGGGTGGTGGCAAGATAATGGCAGATTTTCATGCCACACTTAGAGTAGGCCAGATATTATGTAAAAACAGAACAAAGAAAGCTTAATGCCAAGAGATGGTCACATGGTCACAAGGGTGGATACATTGAAATTTTCCCATGGAAGTTGCTTTACTGTTTATAACTGTGATGCTATAGGTCATGTTTTCAGGTATTTGGTCCCATGATACATTCTATCATTTCTGTCCTGATCATACATTCTTTCTGATATTATCTTCTGAAAATTTCCCTGAGTAGTTGTTCACAAGTGGCTTCATTATCACAAAAGAAGGAGCTCAAGCACATTGGAGACAATACACAACAGCAATATAAACACAAGTAGGGAAACAATATATATAACCCGCAAGAGAATTACACATTGTTAGAATATTCCTCTACCCTACCCAAAGGAAGGCAAAAAGTCTATGGCATCTGGTGATTAGCAGAAGAACTGATTTCTAAACTTAACTTATTGTTAGCTAGCTGAATTTCTGAACTAAGTTCAGAGACAAAGAAACATGAGTTAGAGAATATTGGAGGTGATACATTATAGAATCAATTACAAAATGGAATTAGAATCATTTTCTCAGTTTCCCTTTTTCTGTCAATGGGAGACCTGTTGAAATTTTCCTTGACTGGATAATTTAAGAATAACAAGATTGATTAATCATAGCACAAGCCACAAAAAGAATATCTAAAACAATGAACTTATATTTTGAGGCAAAATGTCAAAGTAATATAATAATCATCATCAACATCAACTAACATCAATACCCAGTACCAATATCCATTTAATCAACACTTTTCATCTTGGATCTCAGATAATTCCTGGGAGTTATCTTGAAGTGGTCTCCTCTTATGATTTGTTTCTCTGGTTCCATGTTATTTGGAGAGACTTTTAAGCCTTTTGCAAAACAGATCTCAATAAAAGTTGGTACAACTTCTCAAATTTTACTTTTACAATAACTAGTTTACATGGTGAGCTTTCAAGCCAGCTCAAATCCCTGGTTCTGATTTTATGAACAATAGAGCTATGTGATAAACATCAAATAAGAAACCCATAGTTTACTTGAAACTATGGAGAATCTAGATTTCTCCCCATTGTATTCACTAAAAAGCAAACCATAATGAATAAATCCTGAAATAAGGATTCATTTTTAAATGAAAATTCCCCAGCATGCTTAAGGGCCATGCCAAATGCATTCCAATATTCTAAATCTTCCATAAGTGCCACTAATTTCATAGCATTGATTAGTAAGAATTGATATACTGAAGGAACAGGATTGTAGTTCAAGAATATACATTAGTCCCCTTTACAAAAAAAAAAAAAAAACTTTTAACAAGTGTCCAAAAGGGTTTTCTGGTTAGTTCTAATTTTGTGCATTTAGTCATTCATTTACATACAAGTGGTATTCCCATTTTGTCATTATCTTTCTCTAGAATTCACATTGTAAAGTGTTTGCATAGTAGCACAATTGTAATTAAAGGTTGTATTCCTGACTAAAGAGCTAGTAGTTAACAATTCATAGCTATAACTTAGAAATATATTATGGAAAAATCTAATATATCAACTATAAACAACTATAATCAATGTTCAGAGCTTTATAAAATGAATCCAAATATACCATACATCAAATGTGTCAAACTCAAATAACCTTGAGATGAAAATTGACTTAGAAACCACCAATTACCATCATCTATGTGGTTTCATAGTTTAATTTTGTTAAACATTTCCTAGTTATATTTACTTATATATGTACTTATTAATTTGATTATTTAATTTATGCTGCACCACAAATTTGCACATTATCTTTGCACAGGGGCTATGCTAGTCTTCTCTGTATTGTTCCAATTTTAACATATCTTGACCAACTGAGCTCCTCCACACTATTTCCTCTCACCCCACACCCCCTCAAGTATATTATAATCTGTTTTGGGCACCACTCAAAATTTTGACCTCCAGTTTGATACCTCTGGGCAAGTATACATTTGAAAAGATAAAGATAATTATGAGTCTCAAATGAACGTATGATTTCCTCTAAAATAGCATTCTTTACAATAATGCAACTCAAAACCAATCCATAACTGATCATCACATGCATTTATTTTCCCATAAGTTCTCCACAAAGGGTCCACAATGCATTAGAGATCTTCCTCATTTTCTTCTAATGACCTGAAAGCATCAGTGGAAGACTCTAAATTTCTACTTGGCATCCCTCACCCTCACTCCCTGTGGTAAGACTAGTTTTTCTCCTTCCCCTACCCCCATTATAAAGGGTTAGGCTGCATTTTCCCCTAAAAGGCAATGAAGCCAAAACTTGATTAAACCTGCTATAAGAGGAGGCTCAAACTGGACCTTTCTTGATCCAGCTTCCTAGTGATGTCTGACTGGGTTTGTGTGGTTTCCTGGTCATGGAGGAGGGTTAATGGGTCCCAGCCACATTGGGTCAGACTTGGTAAATGACTGAAGACCACAAAAGTCATGAGATTCCACCCTTCAGGTTAGATATGCTTCTATGATGGGGATCAGCCTGTCTACCCTAGTTTAATATTGCTGTATAACTTTGAAATTTATAGCTAAGGAAATCTCCTTTTGTTAACTGTCCATTGACTTATGAGTGGCTCATTTTGTTTTGACATCAACCCAGAACTTACAGGTTTATCAGCATCAGGCTTTTCTATTTATGATCTTTTAATGGCACATCTTCTCTTATCACACAATTCCTTTATAATAGGGGTTCTGGGATTCGTTTTATTTTTATACACACATATGTTCATTTAAATTTATTTCATTTAAAAACAGTATTCTGACCATAGACTTCACTAGGCAGGCAAAAGTATCCACATCAGAGAAAAAGGTTAACCACTCTTAATATATGACCTTTTTCATTCCTATTCTACAGATTTGCTTATGGTTATAGTTTGGAACCTACTCCTACTCGGTGTGAACTTCTCTGTGATATTTATTTTAAATCTTCATAGACTGTCAACTTCTATGTTTTGTTGCCATATAACAACATTAAAAAGATGAATCTTTGTCTTTATGAAAAACTTAAGGTCATTAAAGGAGCTTTATATTTAATGATGGTATTTTTTATTCCTGTTTGACTCTGTGCCCATCTTATTGTCCATCTTTAATGGCTATCTTAGATATAAATACGCTGACAGAAAAGTGATATAGGTTGCCCAGCCAAAAGCAACTTATAATTTGGGCAATGTAAATTCTTAATCTATTTGACCATTCTAGTGTGTACAGTCAGGCCAAATTCCTTTGAGAGGTTCTGGATCTTCTTTTGGATGCTCTGTAATATTCCATGGCTTGATGTAATAAACACAATATCATCAGGATCTTACCATCCGTAGGGAATCAATAAGCCCTCTTCAACTTGAACATTTTGTTGGAAAGGAAAAAGAACTAAAAGGAAAATATACACAAGGAATAGAGTAATAGTTAATGAAACATGGGTGCAGCTAGTGATTTCACTGGATTGAGAGCCAGGCCCAGAGATGAAAAGTTCTGAGTTCAAAGATGACCTTAGACACTTCTAAGTTGTGTGCCCTGGGCAAATCACTTAACATCTCTTGCCTAGTCCTTACTGCTCTTCTGCCTTAAACTAAAACACAGTGTTGATTCCAAGATCAAAGGTAAGGGTTTTGTTTTGTTTTTTAATATTTAATAAAATGAAAAGGGAATAAGAAATGAGATTAAATGTAATAACCAACTTTGGTTCTAGAGTATTTATGATGAAACATACTTGCTTAGCTGATGAATTATGGGAACAAAATATTATATATCTCATATAAGACAATCTGATTGGTTTTATTTAATTAAAGGGTATTTTATGTATGGGATTCATGACAGAAAATGGCTTGATCCAAAGGAACATGCATGGCATATTTAGGGGAATATGAATAAACCATTCTAGCCATTTAACCAAAAATTTTGGTCAAATAACAACCCACTTTCTTGTCATTGTTGTTAATTAACATTTCACTGTATTTAATAGCAGGAAGATATCCCAATATCCAACTGAAAGATCCAGCATAAAATTGGAGCAGGTCCTTTGTATTATATCTGAACAGTTGCACATCCATAATTCATCTTCATTATCTTTTAACTTGTCACTTGGCCTGTTGTCCATGTCTTCTGAGATCCAACTTTTAGTGGAAATCAGCAGAACTACTTGTATCTCATTTAGAAAGGGAATTAAGTGAGTGAAATCACATTTGCAGATAACTTTGTATGCAACATGGATATAGTTAAGCTCTTAGATTTAGCCTTAGATTTATCGATGGATAAATGACATGAAAGAAAGAACATATAAAAATCAAGGAAGACTGGAGACCAGAGATGTAGTGAACAAGTAAACACAGGTGTGATCATTTAACAAAATGTCATGTTAATATCCCAGTTTCCTCTTGCTATATTACACAAAACCCTGTTAAATCACTATGCTTCAGGAATGAATGATTCTAGTTCATTTAATTTCCTTGTGAATCTAGGCATCTAGTAAACCTTTTTGAAGTTGAAATGTTTCTAATTCTAAGATTTTATATAAATTTCATTGAGTGAAAAAAGTGAAGGCAATTTGTCAAGAAAGAATTGAGGCAAGTATGAAAACATCAGTCTGAACTAGCTCCCAAGAACTGTTTGGAATCATATGGGCAGAAAGGTAATAAAACTATCAGTTTTCACAGAAGACATGACGGTTTATATGGAAAATCCTAGAGATTCAACTAAGAATTAATTAAAACTATCAGTAATTTTAGCAAAGTAGCAAGATATAAAATAAACAAACCCACATAAATCATCAGCATTTCTATTACCAACAAAAACCTGCAAAAAGAGAAGGTAAGAGATAACTGATATAAAATAATCATAGATAGAATAAAATACCTGGGAGTATATCTAACAAAATAAACCCTGGAAGTATATGACATAATTATGAAAGATTTTTATACAAATAAGATTTAAATAATTGGATAATTTGGAGCCAATATATTTAAAATGACAATTCAATGCCTAAACTTATCTACTTATTCAATGCCATCCCAAATAAATTACCAAAAATTATTTTATTGAACTAGAAAAAATAATGAAATTTTTGCGGAAGAATAAAGGAATTGATGAAAAAAATACAAATGAAATAGGTCTAACAGTACCATATTTTAAACTGCATTATAAAGCACTAATTACCAAAACTATCATCAAAACTATCTGGAACTGGCTAAGAAATAGGAAGTTGAATCAGCGGAACAGAATAAACAGAATAAACAATAGAAAAAAATTAAAGTAACCTTGTATTTGACAAAAGTAAAGATACAAACTTTGGAGATAAGAATTTACTATTTGGGGGACTTCCGGGTAAACATGGTTGCAGTTTAGAGACAGGATTCTACCTCTCCTCATTACCTACTGATATAGGCTACCTGCAAAGGCCAAAAACCCCCAAATTCATGTGAAGGAAGAGACTCCACAGTAGGGTGCAACATTGAAGGATTTGGGCATTTCCACACTATAAGGGGGTGAAAAAGCTCCCAACAAAACCGCAAAATGATGTACCCTCCCCTACCCCAGCTGCAGAGTCATTGTGCTAGATTCAGAGCCAGTTCTTGCTAGAATCAGTGAGCAAGTGAGAGGCACCTCTAGGTCCTTGGCAGCTGACTAAGACCACCAAAGACCTACCCCTGAGAGCAGCTAGACTTGAGACCCCCAACAAGAGGAAGAATTCAGACCTTGGGCTCAGAGATAGCACAGAGAAGGGCTGCAAACAGTAGAAGCTGCAGAGACTGGAGAGGTAGACTCAGGCAAAAACTGCTCTCCTTAGCTCCATACACAGAGAGCCTGCCCTCCTCAACCAGACTCCTGACTGGAAAGGGAAGGGAAAAACAGTTTAGTGATGGCAAAGAGCCCAGAAAATACAACTTTCAACCACCAAGAAGATCAAGAAGAAGGCTTTGACGCTGGATAAATTTTATGTTGAAAAAATCCAGACAACAGAGGAAACAGCAAAGGACAACAATTTTAAATGCATCCAAACTCCCCCTCCCCAATGGAAATTGGCCACAGACTCTTGAAGAATTTAAATCTGATACTTTGAGAAAAATGGAGGAATTTTGGCAAGAAAAGTTGGAAATAGTTCAAAAAGAAAATAACAGTCTAAAAGACAGGAACTTCCAATTGGCAAAAGAAAGAAGCTCAGAAATCAAATGAAATGATAAATAAATTGGAGAACACAATTAAACAGATGGAAGCCATGAAAAGCAGGAAAAACCAAGCCGAAAAGGAAAATCAAAAGATTATAGTGGAAAACCAAAAGATTATAGTGGAAAATCAGTCTTTAAAGACCAGAATTGGGCAGTTGGAAGCCAATGATCTCACAAAACAGCAAAGTCAAAAGACTAACAAAATAGAAGGAAACATGAAATATCTCACTGAGAAGATAATTGATCATGAAAACCAGTCTAGTGTAATAGTTAAAAGAATTGTTGAGGATTGAAGAGGTAGAGGGGATAAAGAAGGTTTTGTAGCAGGGAATGAAAGAGTTGAAGGGATAGAGGGAATATGGATGTTGGTGAGGTAAAATGGGGAGAGATACCCCTTCTGAGAGGCTGTCTTTGAAAAATGGGGTTCCTGAGAAGTGGGCCAACTATGATAGCCCGAGAGGATATCTTTTCTATTGATTGATTTGAAGATACACCAGAGCAGGTAAGCAGGGACCCTCCTGAGGGACAAGCCTCCCCCTGGATCAAAGTCACCACCCATCAAGGGTCCAATATGGACCGTTTATGGTTGAATGGCTGTCCTTGGCTTCTGCTCCATCTATGTCCCCCTGAAATGATAGTTCTCCTCTTATCTGACTGCGGGTTATTTAACTCAAGATGAATTTAATAACAAGTTTGGATTGGGAGGGTATCATGGTAAAGGAAAATAAGGATTGCCCTATACTTTTCCCCAGATCAGGTTTGTGTCTTTCTCAGCTTCTGAGCTGAGGCCAGTCCACGTGGGCATGTGGAGGGTTTCTTTTATTCTTGTCTATGCTAATCTATGCTAGTTTTCTTAAGTTCAAAGTTTTTAGCAGAAGACAGCAAGAGGAATAAAGGTTCTGATCTTCAGAACTGGTTGGGCCTATCTCTTCTGTGCTACAGCCCTAAAGACTAGCCTTAAGTTCAAACTGCTCCCCTTAAATCTTATTGTTAGGTGACATGATGACAGGAATCCAGGTAGAGTAAAAGGTTAGGAAATATCCAGAAATAAATGAACTTCTATCCAGCAATAGGGAAAGACTGCTTCTTATAGGATTTATACCAGTAATGCAAGGATAGTTCAATATTAGGAAAACCATCCACATAATTGACCACATCAACAAGCAAACCAACAAAAACCACATGATTATGTCAATAGATACAGAAAAAGCCTTTGACAAAATACAACACTCATTCCTGTTGAAAACAATTTCCTAAAAATAATAAGCTATATCTAAAACCATCAGCAAATATCATCTGCAATGGAGATAAACTAGATGCTTTCCCGAAAAGATCAGGAGTGAAACAAGGATGCCCATTATCACCTCTATTATTTAATATTGTACTAGAAACACTAGCAGTAGCAATTAGAGAAGAAAAAGAAATTGAAGGTATTAAAACTGGCAATGAGGAGACCAAGCTATCACTCTTTGCAGATACTTAAAGAATTCTAGATATGCAGATTCTAGATATGCAGAATTGCAGATAATTAAAGAATTGCAAATACTTAAAGAACTCTAGATCAGCTAAACCAGGGGTGGTGGGAGGGGGGGAGGAAAAGAAAGTGATCTTTTTTTGTTCCAATGAATAATGTTTGAAAATGACCAAATAAAATAATGTTTAAAAGGAAAAAAAAAGAATTCTAGAGAATCAACTAAAAAACTAGTGGAAATAATGAACAACTTTAGGAAAGTTGCAGGATACAAAATAAATCCACAGCATTTTTATATATTTCCAACACATATTAGTAGCAAGAGTTAGAAAGAGAAATTCCATTTAAAACCACCGTAGACAATATAAAATACTTAGGAATCTATCTGCCAAGACAAACACAGCTACTATTGAACACAACTACAAAACACTTTCTACACAATTAAAACAAGATCTACATAATTGGGAAAACATTAATTGCTCATGGGTAGGATGAGCTAACATAATAAAAATGACAATCCTACCCAAACTAATTTACTTATCTCGTGCCATACCCATCGAACTACCAAAAAACTTTTTTACTGAATTAGAAAAATAAAGCATAACAAAGTTCATTTGGAAGAAGGAAAGATCAAAAACATCAAGGGAAATAATGAAAAGAAATGTGAAGTAAGGTGACCTAGCACTACTAGATCTCAAAATGTCCTATAAAGCAGTGGTCATCAAAACAATATGGTACTGGCTAAGAGACAAGAAGGAGGATCAGTTGAATAGACTTGGCGTCAGTGACCTTAGCAAGACAGTCTATGATAAACCCAAAGATCCCAGCTTTGGAGACAAAAATCCACTATTTGATAAAAACTGCTGGGAAAACTGGAAGGGAAAGACAGTAAGGGAGAGATTAGGTTTAGATCAACATCTCATGCCCTAAACCAAGATGAACTCAGAATGGGTGAATGACTTGAATATAAAGAAGGAAAATATAAGTAAATTAGGTGAACATAGAATAGTATACTTGTGAGATCTGTGGGAAAAGAAAGATTTTCAAGACTAAAGAGTTAGAAAAAATTAAAAAATGTAAAATAAATAATTTTGATTATATTAAATTAAAAAGTTTCTGTACAAACAAAACCAATGCAACCACAATTAGAAGGGAAGCAACAAAATGGGAAAAAAATTTTATAACAAAAACCTCTGACAAAGGTCTAATTACTCAAATATATTAAGGAGTTAAATCAGTTGTACAAAAAAGCAAGCCCTTTTCCAATTGATAAATAGGCAAGGGGCATAAAATAGTCAATTATCAGATAAAGCAATCAAAACTATTAAGAAACACATGAAAAAGTGTTCTAAATATTTTATAATAAGAAATGCAAATCAAAACAACTCTGAGGTATGACCTCAGACTCAGTAGATTGGCTAACATTATAGCAAAGGAAAGAAATAAATTTTGGAGGGGATGTGGTAAAATTGGGATATTAATGCATTGCTGGGGAATTTGTGAATTGATCCAACCATTCTGGAAGGTAATTTGGAACTATGCCCAAAAGGTGCAAAAAGACTGCCCGCCCTTTGATCCAGCCATAGCACTGCTGGGTTTGTACCCCAAAGAGAGATAAGGAAAAAGTCCTGTACAAGAATATTCATAGTTGGGCTCTTTGTGGTAGCATAAAATTGGAAATTGAGGAGATGCCCTCCAATTGGGGAATGGCTGAATAAATTGTGATATCTGTTGGTGATGGGATACTATTGTGCTCAAAGAAATAATGAACTGGAGGATTTCCATGTGAACTGGAATGACCTCCAGGAATTGATTCAGAGTGAAAGGAGCAGAACCAGGAGAACATTGTACATAGAAACTGATATATTGTGATACAACAGCATGTAATGAACTTCTGTATTAGTACCAATGCAGTGATCCAAAACAATTCAGAGGGACTGCTGAGAAAGAATGCTATTCATACTCAGAGGAAGAACTGTGGGAGCAGAAACACAGAAGAAAAACAGCTGCTTCATTACATGGGTCAATGAGGATATGATTGGGGATGTAGACTATAAATGATCTCCCTAGTTCAAATATCAATAATATATAAATAGGTCTTGATCAATAACTCATGTAAAACCCAGTGGAATTGGGTGTCAGATTTTTGGGAGGGGAGGGAAAGAACATGAATCTTGTAACCATAGAAAAATATTCTAAATTAACTAATTAAATAAAATTAAAAAAAAAAAGAATTTACTATTTGGTTTAAATTATTGCCAAAAGGGAGAAACTAGATATTGACCAAAATCTTATAACATTTCCCAAGATAATATCGAAATGGATACATGACCTAGACATAAAGGGAGATAACATAAGCCAATGAGAACAGTGAACACATTAACTATCAGATTTGTAGATAGGAGAAGAATTTATGAATAAAAAAGAGATTAAAAAACACTAGATAGAATGGAAAATTTAAATACCTTAAATTAAAAAGGATTGTACAAATAAAATTAAAGTATCCTGGATTAAAAGGAAAGCAGAAAAATGGGAAAGAGCATTAAAAAAATTTCTCAGAGGTCTCATATGTAAAATATATCGAAAGTGGAAAAGAAGATGACTAATGAAAAAGAAATAGAAACAATAATTAATTATTTTTCCCAACTATATGCCAATAAATCTGACAATCTAAGAGAAATAGATGAATATTTACAAAAAATATAAACAACATATATAAACAGAAGAGGAAATAGAATATTTAATCAGTCATATCATAGAAAAAGGAATTGAACAAATCTTCAAAGAATTCACTAAGAAAAAAGATCTAGGGACAGACGGATTTACAAGTGAATTCTACCAAATATTCAAAGAACTAACTCTAATACTGAACTAACTATTTAGAAAAAAGGGGGAAAGGGAATCCTTCCTAACTCTTTTTTATGACATGGAAACCAGAAAAAGATAAAACAGAGAAAGAAACTATAGACCAATCACCCTAATGAACCTTGATGCAAAACTTTTAAATAAAATACTAGCAAGATTACAACATTATGTCACAAGAATCATACACCATGATCAAGTGGGTTTTATACCAGGAATTCAGGGATGATTCAAGATTAGGAAAAGCATCAGCATAATTGTCCATATCAATAGCAAAACCAACAGAAACCACATGATTATTTCAACAAATGCAAAAAAAAAATGTATTTAACAAAATATAATACCCATTCCTTATAAAAAAACATTAGGAAACATTAGGATAAAGGGAAACTTTCTTAAGGTTATAAATGGCATCTATCTAAAACCATCTGGAAGCATTATCTATAATAGGGATAAACTAAAGATCATGGGTAAAGCAAGATTGCCTTTATCACCACTATTATATAATATTCCAGAAATGCTTGCTATATCAATAAGAGCAGAAAAATAAATTGAAGGAATTAGAATAGGTGAAGAAGCAGTTATTATTCTTTGCATATGATTTAATGGTATACCCAGAGATTCCTTGGGAATGTGGAAAGGAAACTAGAACAAGTTCTGGACTTTCTGCCACTGTGTTGTAACAAGCAACAGTGGGAATATTAGAGAGAGGAAATTGTCAAGAATGACAGTTGGGGAAATGAGCAAGTGGGAATAGCAATTGGTCTTGTGACTGGAGCACTTCCTTCCTGGCATTGTAAGTGGGAGGAGCTTTGGCTTCCCAGTCTGGATAGAGTGCCTCTATTTCTTCAGCCCAAAGAGACAGGCCCAACCAGCTCTCTAGGTCAGAATTTTTCTTGTTGCTTGCTGTCTACTGCTATGATTTTGAAATTAAAAAAACTAGCACAGATATAGTATAGACAGGAATAAGAAAAACCCTCCTCTAGCCTGTAAGGCCTGACCTCTGCTCCAAAGCTAAGAAAGACTCCAGCCTTATTTAGGGACCTCCCTACCCTTTTCCCTGATACCTCTCCAATACAGACTGGTTATTAAAATTTATCTTATTTGAATATTGCAGTCAGATAAGTGGACTGTCTTTTCTGGGGCATAGAGGGAGCTGAACCTCAGTTTAGTCGTCCAATTACAAATGTTCCTTATATGACCCCTGCTGGGAGACCAAATTCTGGGGAAAGGCTTGTCCCTCAGGAGGGGCTGTGTTTACCTGCTCTGGGGCAACTTCGGCAGCAATCCAGTGAGAAGACATCCCTGCAGGCTATCATAAGTGGCTCATTTCTTGGACATCCCATTTTGTTCAAAATATAGCCTCACAGCAGGGGACATCTCTCTCCTTTGCCTCACTGGCAGCCATATTCCCTCTCACCCTTCAACTCCTCCATTCCCTGCTACAAACCTTACATATCCCCTTTTCTTTCATTCCCCCCATTTTTTCCCTATAAATATTATAGGAATCAACTAAAAAACTAATAGAAATAATTAATAACTTTGGCAAAGTCACAGGATACAAAATAAACCCATATAAATCATCAGTCAATAAATTCTATTTACCACCAACAAAATCTAATAGCAAGAGATAGAAAAGGAAATTCCATTTAAAATAACTCTAGACAATATAAAATATCTGGTCGTACATCTACCAAAACAAACCCAGCAACCATATGAACAAACAAATAAATCACACAAATAAAATTAGACCTAAACATTTGGAAAAACATTAATTCTTTATAGATAGGCCAAGTCAATGTAGTAAAAATGGCATTCCTACCTAAGTTAATTTACCTGTTCAATGCCATACCAATCAAACTACCCCAAGATTATTTCATAGAACTAGAAAATATAACAACAAAGTTCATCTGGAAAAATAAAAGTTCAAGAATACCAAATAATTAATGAAAATAAAAAACAGAAAGGAGATCTGGCTATGCCAGCTCTATACTATATTATCAAACTGTACTACGAAGTAGTAATCATCAAAATAATCTGTTACTGACTAAGAAATGATGCAGTGGATCAATGGAATAGTTTATGCCAGTGATGGTGACACATTGGCACAGGTGCCAACGATGGCACACAGAGGGCTCTCTGTGGGCATACCTATAGTCTTCCAGAGTTTGTTACTAGAAAGTCAGATGAACAGGGTGGAGCTGTTCTCCTTCCCCTCTTCAGGTGCCTGAGGACATTCCTCACTTCACCCACACCTCTACCCTGAGATTCAATGGGAGTACTTCCTCCCTTCACTGTCTGGGATAAGGTAGGGAGGGAGCTCACATACTGCATGAGGGTGTGGCACAGATGGAAGTCTTCTGAGTCTGTAGTGAAAGTGATTCCTGTGGTCAGAGAGGAGCTGGATTTGAAGGAAGCATAGGTCACAACGTGGCACATAGTTGTTCGGGAGCAGAGTGCTGGGGCCAATTTCCTTTTCCTTTCCACATGTGCCCCTCATCACCTGCACCTCTACCCAGAAGCCCAATGAGAGTACTTTCTCTCTCCCCTTTCTGGGATAATGGAGGAGGGGCAGCACTCAGTCTCTGGTGAGGGACAGGCAAGGCACTTGGTCTGGGGAGTGGGATGGGATGGGGCCCAGCACCCCATCTCTAAAAGGTTCACCATCACTGATTTAGACAAGCAATACATGGCAGTTAATGCCACAACAACTTAATGTTTGATAAACCCAAAGATTCAAGATTTTTGGGAGAAAAAAAAACCTTGCAATTTGACAAAAATTGCTGGGAAAACTGAAAAACAGTATGGCAGAGACTAGGCATGGACATACATCTCACACTATACACCAGGATAAAGTCAAAATGGATACTTGATCTAGATATAAAGAGTGACATCATAAGCAAATTAGGGAAACAAGAAAAAGCTTGCCTCTCAGATTTATGGATAAGGGAAAAAATTAGGATAAAATAAGACAGAGAACATTATGAAAATGAAATAGATAATTTTGATTACATGAAATTAAAAATTTTTGTACGAATAAAACCAATGGAACCAAGATTGGAAGGGAAACAACAAAATTTTTGGGAAAAAATCTAATAAGAAGCACCTGTGACAAAAGACTAATTTATCAAAAATATGGAGAATTAATTCAAGTTTATAAGAATATAAGGATATGCACAGGCAGTCCCCAGAGGAAGAAATTAAAACTATTCAAAGTCATATAAAATGCTTCAAATTACTATTGATTAGAGAAATGCAAATTAAAACAACTTTAAGATATGTAGTAAGCAAAGAAAGATTGCATAATCATTCTGCAAAATGAATTGCATTTGAGTGACAGGGACATGTGATAGAGAATCACATGGGAGCTTGGGTCAAGATTCTAAGGTCTCAACTGAAAAAAACAGACTTCTGGGGGAAGTTTGGAGGTAGCTGTGATTTCAATCTTTCTACAAGTTTTCTGGCCCTTTTTGGAGACACCAGCTTGAGAGGAGAAAAACCTGCTTGAACTGGCTGCAGGCAAGGAAGACCAAAGAATTTCTCAGCTGGACCTACTTTGGACATTACCTCTGGGATCTTGGCTCATTTACTGGACTCTGTTTTGTGAGGTTCTGTTTGGAGGAAATTAACTTATTTAGCCTAGATAAGTTAGCTATTAGGATACTATTAAGGGAATTTAGGTTTGGGGAAAAGGTTAAGAACTTTTCCTACTCCTTTGTTACCCTCCTTCCTTTTCCATTCCCCATCAATAAACTTAAATATTTAGATGTTTCCCTCTTATCTCCTGTCCCTTAAACAATTCCATAATAACAGATACCACCTCACACCTACCAGATTAAGTAGCATCATGACCAAAAATGAAAATGATGAATGTTGGAAGAGATATGGGAAAACTGAGACTAAAACACTGTGAAACCATAAACATACACAACCATTTTGATTAACAATATGGAACTAGTCTGAAAGGGCCATAAAACTATGCATAGTCTTTGACCCCAGAATATCACTATTGGGTCTATACCCCAAAGAAATAAGAGACAATGGAATAGGACCTACCTATACCAAAATATTTTAGTAGCTCTTTTTTGTAGTGGCAAAGAATTGGAAACTTAGGGGTTGTCTTTCACTTGGGTAATGGGTGAACAACTATTGTCTTATAAGGAATGATGAAAAAGATGAGTTCAGAAAAACCTGGAAATATTTATATGAACTGATGCAAAGAGAAATAGTGAAATGAACAGAACCCAGAACAATGTATTCAGTAACAAAAATATCATTTGATAATCAAATGTGAAGGAATAAACCATTATTAGCAAACCAAGCCTCCAATTTAACCACAAGGGACTCATGATGAAAATGCTATTAATAGACAAAGAAGTCTGAGTGAAGATCAAAGCATGCCATCTTCCTCTATATTTCTTTCATGAAATTTATATTTCATGTGTAGTATGTGACTTCAATCATGACATAACGAATATGGAAATATGTATTAAAGGTAAGTATAGATATATCCTATATCTGACTATTTATCACCTTAGAGATGTGGATGGAGGTGAAGAAGAGAGAAAATTTAAATTCTAAAATGTCAAAAAAATTGTCAAAAATTGTTTCTATATGTAACTAAAAATGGGAAAAATAAAATATATAGAGAAATTTGTCAAACATATGATTATGAGCCATTCTCCAATGGATAAATGATCAAAAGACAGTTTTTAGGAGAAGAAATCAAAGCTATATATAACTATAAGAAAAATACTGTGGATCATTACTGATGAAAGAAATGCAAATCAAAATAATTGAGAAATCATCTCATAACTCTCAGAGTAGCTAAAATGATAAAAGGGCAAAATGGCAAATTTTTGGAAGAGATGTACAAAATGGGGACACTAAATTACTGTTGGTAGAACTATGAATTGATCCAATCATTTTGTAGAGCAAACTAGAATTATGCCCAAAAAGTAATAAAACTGTGTATACCATTTGGCCCAGCAACATTACAATCATGTTTGTTTCCTAAGGTAATCAAGGAAAAGGAAAAGGTACTACATGTTCTAAAATATTTATAGCAGCTCTTTTTGTGGTGAGAAAAAATTGGAAAATGAGGAAATATCTATTAATTGAAGAATGGTTAAACAAGTTGTGACATATGATTATGATGGAATACACATTAGAAATGAGAAAACAGGTTATTTTTTTTTAAATCATGGAAAGACATAGGAATTTATGAAGAGCGAAATGTGCAGGACCAAGAGAACATTATATATGGGGACAGAAATATTGTTTGAAGAATGATTCATATATATCCATTTCCAGAGAAAGGACTGATATATAGAAACAATCAAACATAGTTTTATACTTCTTTTGGTTAAATGATGCTTTCTCTAACAAGCGATGGGGGAGGTAAAGAGAATGAGAGATGCCTGGGAATTTTACTATAACAAACTAATTAATTAATTAATTTTAAATAGAGCTGATTGTTGAATTTTCTGTTAGTACTGCTCAATATTGGAAAATAATACAAATCCAAGTTTTATTTATCATTTAGTCTAGTTTTAAGAAAGATATGGAAAAATCTTAATAGTGTAATTAAACTTAAAACTGCACATTTTTTTCAGAGATAATTTTTAAACATTTACCAGCACATCCTTCTTCTAGGCTTTTGTTAATTAACAAGCTATGTGAACTTGGATAAATTCATTTTACTGAAATGAGACTTTAATTTCTTCCATCAAATGAAAGGCTTGAACTAGATCATTTCTAAGGGTTCATCCATCCCTACTAGTCTGATTCTATAAATATTTCTCTGATATATCAGAGTCTTCTATGACATCAGTCATCATTTTAAACATATCTCTCACACTTTAGGACTGCAGCTGTCTGTGTATTGAATGTCATTGGGATATACCTTCAAAGCTGACCATAGCATCAAAGATTTAGAGCTAGAAGTCATCTGTGTAGTCATTTAACCCAAACCCATCATTTTACTGAAGAGAGCACTGGGGACAAGAGTTTAAGTAATTTGCCCAGTCCAGGTCTGCTGTTCCAAATCCAAAGCTGTTCTTAGTACTACACTCATGCTTTCTGTAGATCCTTACTAAAGGTATTCCCAAGAAAACAAGCTCATCTATTCCCTCCCCCCCCAAAAAATGGAGAACAGTCTGATACCAAAGTATTATGAACCCTAGAACTTGCATTGCAGCCAAAGCCTTAAGAGGTCTTTGCTTTGTATCCTAATCAAAATTAGTAGGATAATTCTGTTCATAGAATGGGACATCAAAATATCAATAGATATTAAGCAATAGAGAATTCAAAAGGTCCTTGGCCTTTAGGTTGGTTAGTAGTAAATTCAGCTCTCATGAGTATTATCCTTGGAGAATAATGGTCATCACAAGGAAAAATGGATACTATAATTTCACCTTAGCCTTGAGTTAAATGCTATGGAGCGAGAACAGCAGTGACAGTGAATAATAAGGCAGACAACATAAGAATACTAGGCTTTTATTTACTCTGCACCTTTTAATTCTTTAGATTCCAAAATACAAAAATGAATGACTAAGCTAGTCAAATTAATGACCAAGTGTGACAAAGAAAAATGTCTTGTTAATCACAGGTTATCACACAATCTGAAACACTAAGATATTCTTAAGACAAAATTAAATTTGCTCTATTTTTCTTTTCTTTTCCCTTTTCCTTTACTTATTGTCTGTTGGAAATAGTCAGAAGTCAGTATCTGCTCAAATTAACATTCAATTAACTCAGGGTTCTTTGCAGGGGGAAAAAAGCCAAAGACTCCAGCACATCTACTAAGGGCAGGTCAATATCAAGCAATTGATCTGATAAACTAGGTCTCTTGTGGCAGTTGCCTTTCAGAAATTTTTTTTCAAAAACACCTTGACATTGGCTGTTTTTGTCACTCTTTGTTTGTCTGCCCTCATCAATGTCAGATGAATTGGAAATCAAAGTCCTCTGGCATATGCTATATGATGCTGTTCATGTTACTGGGCATGCCGAAAACAAGTAATTATTTGTTATGCCTTTCTGGTTTTAAAATTATTTTTGAAATATATTATTACTGTCACTGTTAGCAATTAGCTTGATTTTTCCATTATGAAGTCAAATATTGGGGTTTAACATCAAGCCACTTTCAACTTGATGAATATACTGTCATGACAAAGATAATCGCTTTTGAAAGTAGGCAAAGTGAACTGAATTATAACATGATTGAAATCATAGATCATTAGTTCTAAAAGCGACCTTAAAGATCATCCAATTCTATACCCTTCCCTTTTCAGAAGACAACACTGGGGCCAAGAAAAAAGACCCTTAGGTTATAGATATAGAGCTGATATCAATGGCACATACATACATATGTAAAACAAAAAAAATTTGATAAATGCATTCAATCTATACAAAGTAGTTAAAATTAGATAATTTGAGAGGGAAAGCAATAACACTTGTGGTGATGAGGAAGTGCCAAGAAAGGTTGCCTTTAGAAGGAGATATTTGAGTGTCATTTTAAAGGGAAAAAGGGATTTTGATTTTAAGATATCTCTAGAGATCCTGGGTTCAAATGTGGCATTATATACTTCCTAGATGTGTGACCCTGGGCAAGTCACTTATCCCCCATTGCCTAGCTCTTGTTGCTCTTCTGACTAGAATCTTGGAACTTAGTGTAGATTATCAGACAGAAGGTAGAGTTTAAAAAAAATGTCTCCAGGACATCCAGTTTGAAATGCCCAATAGGTAATTGATAATAAAACATATACATGCATGCACATGCATACATACACATATAAGGGTATATGTGTATATATATGCACAGAAATATATATGTTTATTCATATATAAACACATAAACACATGAATGTATATGTATGGATGGGGCCATTAGATGACGCACTGGATTGAGTGCTAGCCCTTTCTGTAGTCAAGAAGTCCTAAATTGGAATTTAATGTTAGATACTAACTGTGTGATCCTGGACAAGCCACTTAGTCTCTGTTTGCCTTAATCCACTGGAGGAAGGAATTCCAAACCACTTCAGCATTTTTGCCAAGAAAACCCCATAGAGAGTATCATTTGGGGGATCACAAAGTGTCAGACATAAATGAATGACTGAATGACAAAAAGTTTATATATATATATATATATGTGTGTGTGTGTGTGTGTGATAATTTTATATAATTGTTAGTTTATAATTTTATCTAAATGTAATTTTATAATGATGACATGTAAACATATATATATATATATATACACACACACACACACACACACACACACACACACACACACACACATATATATATAATCTGCACAGAAATTAAAGTAATCTGATGAAGTTACCAAGGAAGAGGGTATGGAAGGAAAATAGAAAAAGGCTAGGATGGAATCCTCATAAACATGCAGTTAAAGAGCAGGATATTTGTGATTAATCAGCAAAGAATACAGAGAAAGGATAGTTGAATAGGTAGGAAGTAAAGAATAATAGTGTCATTAAAACCCAGAGAGGAGAGAGGGTCCAGGAGGACAGTGATCAAAAGCATCAAATGTAGCAGATAGGATGAGAAGGATAAAACAGAGAAAAAATATATAGGATTTAGAAATTAAGATAATGCTGAAAACTTTGAAGAGAGAAGTTTCAATTGAGTGATGAGGAAATCAGACGTGAGATTGCAAAGGGCATGAGTGGAATGAGAGCAGAGGAAGTAAACATAGTAGTTGGCAATTTTTGAAGGAATTTGACTGAAAAAGGAAGGGAAGCTAAAATAATATTTTGAGGGTGTGATGGCATCTAGCAGAGATTTTGAAATTTTATTTTATTTTATTTAGAATACGCAGACTTGGACAAGTTTAAAAGCAGTAAATAAGAAATGAGTTGATATGGAGATATTGAAGATTCAAGAGAGCAAGTACAAGTGAAGATACAATCTCCTGGAGAAGACAGTATACATGAAAAGAGTTCGGTCTTGTCAAGGAGAAGAGTCACCTCTTTGTCAGAGTCTGAGGGAAAGGGCAAGCAAGCACGAGATGGATTTAGAGATGAAGAGACAGAGAGAAGAGTGAGCTGACTTTGAATGGTCTCTATTTTTCCAGTAAAATAAAGAGATAAAGTTTTCAGCTGAGGCAACAGAGGAGGAGGATTTAGGGAGGCAAATAAAGAATGAAGAAAAAGTTTAGAATAGATTTTGTGGGGAGTGAGATAAATAATTAGGAGGAAGGAATAAAAAAGTCTTCTTGCAGTTACCAGGGTTCATTCTGACCCCCTAACTTTACAGTTAAGAAACTATTGTCTAGATAGTCTAATTAGCTTATCCAACAGCAAACCAGTACTAAGTGGAAAATTCGGGTTTTGAACCCTTGTCCTATGAGTCCAAATCCAACATTTGTTCCACTGTATCACCTTATTCCCTTGCTTCTCTGTGGATATGCAGTTAGAGTTAGAATTAGAACCAGAATTTCTGATGCTGAGGCTGATGCTCTTCAATTTGTAATTCAGTCATCTCAGTTGCGTCCAATTCTTCATGTCCTCATTTAGGATATTATTGACAAAGATCCTAGAGTGGTTTGCCATTTTCTTCTATAGGTCATTTTACAGATGAAGAAACTGAGGCAAACAGGACTGGGTAACTTTCTCAGGATTATATAGTAAATAAGTGTCTGAAGCCAGAATTGAACTCGGGAAGATGAGTCATTCTTATTCCAGTCTAAGCACTCTATCCACCATGCCAAGATGCCCTGCTCTTAGACATATCAATTGAAGATTTTCTATGTCGATGAAAATCAAACCCTCTAAAATCAAGGAGGAAATTATTTGAAAGAGCCTTTAATAATCACTTAACCAAAAACCATACTTTAAGTATGAGGAACTAGAGATCTAAGAGGGAAAACCATAGTCAAATGCAATAAAATTCAGTCATTGATTATGAATGAGGCATTGTACTACACACTAAAAGAGATAAAATGATTAGAACATGCACAGAATGTCCCTTCTTGCAAGAACTTTGTAATCATATAGCTACCATAACTGGTGGTCAGCAAAACAGGAACCAAAATGTTTGTCCAAACACCAAGCCCAATAATCTGTACTAATAAAATAAAATACATGCAGGGGTATAATAACAATGCTACTACTGATGATGGCAGTGATCATGATGACGATGGCAATGACCAATGATAACTAACATTTATAACATATCTGCTGTGTTCCAGGCACTGTGCTGTTTTATATTCTTTCATTTCAGGTTTGATTGTATATACTAGAGTTCATTTGAGGTACGGACATTTATACTTCAGAAATCAGCAAACAGCACAAATTGGGGCTTGATTTATTGTCTTGTTGATTTTTATTAAGAACGTGATGGAGAAAATGTTAATAAGAAAGAAAACCAAAAATGCATTTACCAACATGCCTCTGAATACAGTGACACCAAGTCTAAGTTTTGGGTGGGAAAAGGAGGAATGCAACTTCAATCCAGTTCTAGTTCTCTGACAATTCTAGGCTTTCATGCTTTATATTTCTAAAAAGAAAATTGACTTGAAAAAATCATTACCTCCCATCTTAGAATCAATACTGTGTATTGGTTCTAGGCAGAAGAGACAAAGAAGTATCTGAGGTCACATTTGAACCCAGGACCTCCTGTCTCTGGCCTGGCTCACAATCCACTGAGCTATCCAGCTGTCCTCCAAATTGTCTTTTTTTTGTCAATGAAAAATTATTAAGTATTTCTTTTTCTAAAGTATCATGCTAGATTTGATGAAGAAAAAATTGAGATGCAGATTCAATACATAATTCCTGCCATTTAGAAATTCAAAATCTAAGACATGTCTTCTAATATTTCACAGAGTTCTAGAACTACTAGGACTATCAATATGAAAACAGGCAAATAAAAGCTATATATGAATAAATTTAACTATTCTGGAAAATAATTTGGAAATATGGATTATCAGAAGACTGTAAATTCCTTGAGGACAGAGTATCTGACTTTTTTATTTAAATGCCTACCCAGTGACTTATATAGCATCTGGCAGATGAGGTTAGTAAATGGGCTTGATTGATTGACATGAGAAATCACTAAACTCTTCTGACCATTTGAACTAGCCACCTCCTGGTTAGGCATATAACCCAGGCCAGTGACAGAAAGGTCTATTATATAAGAAAATGTTTATGTTAACAATCGTTGTAGTAGAGAATAAGATAGGAAGAAAAGGAAAGGAAAGAAAAAAAAGAAAAGAAAACAGTATGAACTTGTTAGGAAATAGCTGGAAAAACTCTGGCATATGAATGCAGTGGAATATTATTGTCATAAAAAATAACAAACAGGAGACATTCAGAGAAATTTGGGAAAGAACAAGTGCAGGGCCAGCAAAGCAGAATCAAGAGAATAGCACATAAAATAATATAAAAAATAACACTAAAACATAACTGAACTGAGATTAATAACAATGACTAGTTTTGATCTTGTAGAATGGTGAAAAACCATTTTCAGGATGCTGAATAGCTGCTAGACAAAGGAATTTTGTTGATTTGTTTAACCTATCTATCTTTATTAAAAGGCAGGATTCATTGGGATGAAGAAGAAATAAGATTATATTGAGAAGTAGTTGTGAAGTTTAAAATGTTATCAATAAATTGATTTAAAATTTTAATTAATTTTCCCCAAAATTAACTATGATAAAATTGATATTGAAATTAAATTGATAGTTTAAAATGTAATAAAAATTACTATTGAACTAAAACACATTTTAAAATGTTAAATCTACATTTTAGTAAATGGTTGCTCTAAGTGAAAGAAGTCATGAACTTGCAATCACCTGGTATGGGCTTCATCTACTATATCTGGTCCTATACTTTTCCCACTTAATAGAATGCTTCAGGAAACCTGGGGCTGAATGATGACTCTGATTCTGGACAAGTTATATAACATCTCTAAAGCTCTCTATTCTTCAGCAAATTAAAAACAGAGCTATAAGACAATACTTTGTAAACTTTAAATCTATATAAATGAGAGCTATAACTATCACTATTATAAATAATGGACTACATGCAAGAAATGGTGATTTTAAAAGTACAAGTTCACAAGGTAGAGATAGAGGAAGCAACACAATTTTGCTCTCTCACAGGATGACTCCAGAAAAGATCAAGGGAAGAATGATAATGAGTGGAGATAAAGAAATTCTAGGAGAAAGTAAAGTGGAGATATTTTTCTTGTACAGGAAAATAGATACAACTGAAGGACTGGGAAGGGGAGCCAACTAGACAGACCTGAGCAGAAACCTTCAAGAGCATTGAATAGAGCTGTGGCTTACAACTGTGCAACAAGTCAAAGACCAGGGCTAAAATTATGCTTTTGTGGCTCTGGTCCTGTAGAGCCTTCTAGCATGTTTACAGGGTTGAGGACCAATATATTTCTACTGGAGCTCCAACTAGGGTCAAGCTCGTAGATGTGCCAAGGGTGAGAAGCATAAATCAAGATGATTTCAAAGGAAAGAAAGGATATGAACCTCTAGTCAGTATCTTAGTAAAAGCTGGGGGGGGGGGGGGATGCGGAGGGTAGTAGTAGATGCATATAAATTAATAATTCTGAATATATTCATTTCTCACTACCTTATTTATAAAGGTTGGGTAGAGGGGATAAAGAGAAGAAAAAACTATGAAGATAGGATGGAGGCAAATTCAAACTTTAAAATGATAACTTTGAATATAAATGAGATAAAGGAAAAGTATAGAAAAGTAGATTAGAAATTGGAGTCCAATAGCATGTGGTTTACAAGAAACATTTAAATATAAAAGTCCACACAGAGTTAAAAATATTAAATTAGAGTAAAAATCTACTTTTTAACTTACCTTTAAAAAATGAAGTAACTATTTTTTAGATAAGGAAAGAACAAAAATAGACTGATTAAAAGTCATAAATAGGGAAACTATTTTGCTTGAAAGGCTGCACAGACAGTAAAATTAATAACTATATTTTACATATGTATACCAATTGAAACAAATTAATTAAAAGAAAATTTAAAATATTTTAAAGGGAAAAAAGCCCATAAAATTAAAATAAAGATTTCAGTAAATGACCTCTTTGAACTAGAAAACTTCACCAAAAGGTAAAGAAAAAGAAAGGTAAGGCCCTGAAAAAAAAGTTCGATATGATAGATCTCTGGTCATTAGTGAATAAAAATAGAAAGGAGTATAAATAATTTTTATCAGTCTGTCATACCAAAGTAAAAGTTGAAAAGGGCTTTAAAATCTCACAAATAAATGCAAAAAGAAAGACATTCCATTTTTGAATGCAAAAATAAAAATAAAAATTACATTAAAGTGTCATTAACAAAGGGATTTAAAACTAATTGCATGAAACTGGAAAGCTTCTGCAGAAACAAAATTAATGCACCTAGCATAATAAGTAATTAGTTTCCTTATTTCTAAACTCTGTAAACTACCATTATTCACATAATGCTAAATTAATATCCTTACAAAATGGGTATGATCAGTCCACTCCATTCAAAAACCTCCAGTTGTTTCCATTTGCCTGTAGTATAAAATGCAAATGCCTCTACTTTATTTTTTAATAGTTATACTAGCTAGCATTTATATTGCACTTTACAGTTTACAAAGTACTTTAATAATATTATCTCACTTAATCCTTACAACTCCAAGGAGGAGGATATTATCCCTATTTATTATTATTATTATTATCATCATCATCCCTATTTATAGAGGAGGAAACTGAAGCAGACAAGGGTCAAGAGGCTTGCCTCCCCACAACCCTGAGAGGAAGGTGTTATTTTTATCCCTGCTTTATAGATCAGGAAAATGAGCATAAAAAAGTTAAGTGACTTTTCCAGGATTACATAGCTAGTAAGTGTCTGAGATTGAATTTAAACTCAGGTCTTCCAGCTTCCAGATCTAGCCCTTTATCCACTATACCACAGTCTTACTCCAATCTATCTTTGCAGACAGACTTCACATTATTCTCATTCACAGTCTTTAAGTTCCAGACAAATTGGCCTTCTATGCTATATCCCTTAGGCACGACATTCCCCCTCTCATGGTCTCCCTTATGCCCAGGGTCGTGTCTAAAGTGCACTTTCTCCTGACCCCTACTTCTCGAAATCCCTGACTTTTTTTCTAGGTTTCCTCTTACGCAAGGTCTCTCCTAATTTATGTCAGTTGTTAGTGTTTTGTTGCAAACCTGACATGACTTCGCATCGATTCTGTATGTACTGACCCCAGGGGGTTTCATTTAATCCCACCAGAAGGCAAGCATTCTTTTTATGATTTGCCTTGATATCCCTTTAAGACACGACCTTGCCGGATTCCGGCCATTTTCCCCAGTGCTCCCACCTGCTCACATGGAATCCTCCCTCTCCTCATCTCTGCCTCTTGCCTTCTTTCACATCCCAACTAAAACCCTGTCTTCCACCGGAAGTCTTTCCAGGTTCTTCCTTCCGTCTCTGGATTGGCTCCTATTAACCCTGTTTCTATGTTGTTGGTACACAGCTGTTTCATGTGGTCTTCTACCTCACCATGAGCTCCATTGGAGCACAAATTTGCTCTGACTTTCCCCTTCGTGCCTACAGCCAACCGGCTGTGCTCGGACCACATAGGAGGGGCAACTGCATCTTGTTTCCCCCTGCACCTTGGCACGCAGCAGTATTTCAGAGTGTCCTCTGAGCCTGTAGAAGGGGCCAACCCCAGGCATCCAGTTCGTTTCAGGAAACCCTGGACCCATTTCCCTGAGTCTGCGCATAGAAATCCCCTCAATAAAAGTTCCCCCGCTTTGTCTGCAAAGGAATAGACCCTCCCTAGCACGAGTCTGCTACCCTTTGTGATAATCAAGTTTCGTTTTTTCTCCTCAAAAAGAGCCTCCATGAATTTTTTCACGTTCAAACCGATAGCGGCCAAGTGCTTCGGACATCTTTGCTTCTCACTGTATCCCCAGTGCTTAGACTAGAGACTAGCAAATAGTAGGGACTTAATCAATGTTTGTTGCCTCCCTCACTGGCGCCCGGCATTTACCAAAGATTTGTCTAGCTGAATCCCTAATCACTGCTCTTTTCTTTTTTCGCACAGAAATGATTCGGAGGAGGAGGAGTGTTGAGTTTACCCAAACAGAACAGCTTAAACCAAGTTAATAGCTGGATTAATGAATGAACCATTAGGCTTTGCAAATTCATATTAGTATGGGAGGGACAGCAAAAGTGCAATGAGTAACGTGGTTTGTGCTGGTCCAAAATAGATGGCAGGTCTAGACTTTGGGTTTGTTTCTTTAATTCCCCAATAAAGCTACTGCATCTCAGATTGCAGCAAGAAGTACTTTTGCTTCTTGCCAGGCTGAGAGAGCCGGGGCAATCTTCTGGTATCCTGGGAACTGGGTAAGTCTAGTGGCAGATACAAAGGGACAGTTGTGCCAGAGGAGCCAGTGGGATGGATGGGTCCTTTCTGAAAATTTTTTTTCAAGCTATGTTAAAAGGGTTCAGGGATTGGTTGTCCATATTTTCTCCTTTTCTTCCTGGTATATTTTTATTCTGATATTCCTCACTACTTTTTTTGCCAGTTTTTGTCGCGAGAGTTGGAGATTAAAGGTGACTACAACCATGTGGAAACAGCACGCCTGGGGGTTTCACCTGAGTGTACCAACTGTGGGTCCAAGGCTTGGTAAAAATGTCAAGTCAGGATTTTACTCCTTCTGGTTGCCTATATGACTGGCTGTCTGCCTCCTGTATCCCAGTCTGGGTGACAGCTGGCCCGAAATTACAAACAAATCTCTGATTAAGGTGTTAATTGCTAATTAAAGTGTTAGTTGACAATGGTTTAAGTTGGGACTCCTCAGGGTTTGTCAGTTTGTTTATATTTCCAAATAGAGCTCTTAAAGAAAGAAAATCCTCAACGCAAAAAGATAGTGATCATGTTAGAATTCCAGACCCAATTTTGAATACTATGGTTGATATTCGGAATCTGAGGGAATCTGTCTAGTGCATCCTTTAATCATGTCCTACTGTAGACAGTCCCCCCGACTTGGTGGCTTCCAGTGCTAGCTCAAAGAACCCTTCAATCTCACTTTTTTAAACCCTTACCTTATGGCTTGGAATGGATACTCAGTACCCAAGACAGAAGAGTATTAAGGACTACACAATTGGGATTAAGTGATTTATCCAGATTTCCACTGGTAGGACACGTCTGAGGGAGGCCACATCTGAACCTAAGATGTTCTGCATTTAATATCATTTTAACCTCGATACCTTAAAAAGTGGAGAAGGTGCCTCAATCAATGAATCCCATGAAGTTCCTAGACTTCAAAATGCCCATAATGTGCCAAACACTATGCTCAGCACTGGGGACATAACAAAAGGCAAAAAAACCAACCAAACAAACAAACAACAAAAAAAAACCAGTACTTACCATCACCGAGCTCCTAACCTAATGTGGGAGACAGCATGAAACTAGCTTTATACAAACAAGATACATGAAGAAAAAAGGGAGATGATATCAGAGGAAGGGACTAACATCAGAGAGAAGCAGGAAAGGCTTTTGGAGAAAATGAAATCTTATCTGCTGCTCAAAGGAAGTTAGAAGGCAGAAAGGAGGAAGACAATTTCAGGCATGGGGGATAGCCGGTGCAATATAGATTGTCTGGTCAATAGACGATTCCTAACACATTTTGTTGATGTCCAAACAAACTCATCCCAGGGAAGCAGAAAATGCCTGCCCTGAAAAATAATGGATAACAATATGTGTTTGAAGAAAGGCAGCTTCTGCTAATTCAATCCCAAGGGGTTACAAAGCACACCCCCTCATGCATCCTGAGACACCTTCGTGTGAGACAGGGCAGCGAAGCCAGATGAGTCAGGTCCCTGAAGTGATGAAAGTTGAAATCGGAGCTAACAGCAGCAGAAAACAAGTGACAAGTTCAGGAACCTTCTGTGCTTGTCTGAACACAGTGCATTGTCTCTTGAACAGTTTGACTGCAAAACAGCTGGGGAGAAATCATGCCCTCCAAATGCAAGTAGACCTCTCATATTAACAAATATCCCAGGGAAGAACTTAGCAACTGAAATTGCCTTCATTCGCAGCCTGTGAAAGTTCAAAGGTTTCAAGAAAGCACGAGTATCTGGAGAATCTCCAGCAACACTCTGCAAAAACATCTTTTAACAAGCCTGCCCTAATATTAGGCTTTTCATAGCACTTGGTTTGCACCTCCCTCATACACATATATTATCTTATATTAGAATTATTTATGTCTTTTTTCCTGTTAGACTGTAAACTATATCAAGGAAGAGACTGTTTTATCTAAGCCTCAACACCATTTTCTAAATAATTCCCTTTCCGAGCCCTCATCCCTTATTTTTGTGTCTTCCCTCCAAAAAATAAAAGGAATATTAATTTTGTGTATTGTGTATATACTTTGGTATCTGCATGCTCTCTCCCCAGTAGAATGTGGGGCAGTTTTATTTTTGTCTTCGTAATCCCAGGGACTAGAGGAAGAACCCATACGTAGCAGGTTTCGAATAAATGTGTGTTGGTTGAATGATTGGTTATCTCAACTTTGTTCGTCCCCTGTTTTTAGCATAATATCTTCCACAATCAAAGGATCTGTGATTTGCTCAGCATGGAAAACTCCTTCTACTCCTACAAATCAGTCCTGTCTAAATCCCAGCTTATCTTTTAGTCAATAAATTTCAGAAAGTTGTGAAAGACACATAGAGGTGAAGTGACTGGTCCTGGATCATCCAACATAGCAGAGGTTTGATTTGAGCCTGGATCTTCCTTAGTTTACCAAGTCAAGCATCCTAACCATGGGACTATCTTCATGATCTCCATAAAACAGGTATAAATGTTCATCATTTTTGTACTCTAAAACCTTTATGTTCTCATGGATCTCGTTACCTCCTTGTGACAAAACCAATAGCTACCTGGTTATTTCCACCTTCCCCTGAACCCCAACCTCAATATGGGTTAGAAAAAAGTGATAAAACCTAGATTTGATTAACCCCTGGGTGTGGCAAGGCTCAAGCTGCCTGCCTCTTAACATGGGTTGGAATCCTTGTGACTTGGTGGATATCTGAATACCACAGGAGTCTTCACTATCCTGCTTGACTGACCAGACCCTTTTCCATAAGGACCAGGACAACTATGTCTATAGAAACTGTTGCTGTGTCTTTGTTGAATATCCTTGGTATGTTAGGCTAAGTAAACTTCCTTTTATTAACAATTCAATTATTTAATTGCATCCCAAAATTGAAGTTGAACTAACAGGATACTAGCCTCTGCCCCCCCCCATACCTCCCAATAATTCAGATTGTAATCCAACCATCATGTGTTCATAAATCATGCATTTATATGTTTTAGTTTGATCCACAGGCTCCTAGATCTAAAGCTAGAAGAGACCTGAGTTAGTTGACTTAGTCCAATTCTTTCATTTTACAGATGGAGAAATTGAGGCTCAATGAGTTTGCAACCTGTTCAAAATGAAAGAGATAGGAATTATCAGAGATGGGAATTGAACACCTGGGTCCTGGGTCTGCCTACAGAGCTAGTTTTCTTTAAATCACAAAATGAATTGGGTTGGGGGAAGTTAAGTGGCTCAGCAGATAGAGGGCCAAACTCAGAACTGGAAAAACCTGGGTTCAAAACTGGCCTCAGACACTTCTTAGCTGTGTGACTCTGGTCAAGTCACTTAATCTCTATTGCCTAGCCCTTAACATTATACTGTCTTGGAATGGATACTTGCCATCAATTCCAAGACAGAAGGTAAGGTTTTTTGTTTGTTTATTTGTCTGTTGTTTTTTTAATGAATTAGGTCAATTATGGTCTCTAAAGGAAAAGAAAAAAAGCTCATACTAGAGAAGACAATTTTTCATTATGAATTAGGGTTTCTTCCATGAAATCTTTGACTTAACATGTAGAAAATTATTAACTATGTGTTAGTCATCACCTTCCAGGAATATGGAAATCACTGCCCTGATATGAAGTAGAATCACAAAAATTTTTAGCTTAAAAAAAAGGCCATAGAGATAATTATTCAAATTTCTACATTTTGTAAATGAGAAAACTGAGAAACAAAGTGATTAAGTGGATTAATCAAGGGAACAGAGTTAGCCAGTAGCCTGACCAGAACTAAGGCCCACAGCTCTAGACTCCCAGGCCCACATCAGTGGTGGTGGTAGTGCTTTGTTTTTTTGTTGTTGATGCTTTTTTTTTTAAATACACAAACTTTAAAGAGATGGGCAACAAACAATAAATTAAGACTAGAGATAAGAATTTTTTTTTAGTGTTTTTAACAATACTGCTAGTTTTGCTAAATGGAAGACAATCCAATCCTATAATCAAAACCATGAAGATTGCTCTTGAAATTTGCCTGAAAAACAGATAAATCTATCTTGGACATTGGACAATATACACTGTCAATTACAAATCAACCCACAGGCTCTAGAAATCTGTAATGTAGATAAAGTTTGTCTTTGTGGTCTTCTTACCCTTTTGGCAACCTCTTCTCCTGTTATCTAGTACCTTCATCTTAGATAAAGTTTCCTTCTTTGGCAATAATCTAATTAGGAGTAACAATATTTCTATACTGCTTTGAAGTTTACAAAGTGATTTATAAATGCATCACATTTTAACTTTGCCTCAACCTTGAGAAGTAGATATTCTTATTTTCCCCTTTATCTAGATGTGGAAATCAAGACTGACAGAAGCTAAGTGACATGCCCAGAGTCACAGAACTAGATGTAAATCTGGAAGGAATCTCAAAGGACATCTTAACCCACCCTTCATTTTATAGTTGAGGAAATTGAGGCCCATCGAGATTGTGTCTGACTAATGTCAGAAGTAATAAACATTAGAGGGAATCTCTGACCCCAAGATTGTCATTAGAGCTGAAGTTCTTTCTGCCTTACTGTTCCTGCAGGTATTCATGCTTTACTCCAATTCACATCAAAAGATCCATTTCCTGAGTATAACTGTTCTTTTTAAAGAGAAAAAGCAAAATAATTTTAGTGGTCTGCACTAACATTTGAATGATTGGTAGTTTTGACCTTTTTATGGATACCTGATTTTTAAAAACTCAAATAAATGCCTAAATTATATAAAGTAAAAATGGGATTATTTGGGTGTCCATGTTGCTTCTGAGAACTTCTTTCCCACCAAGTCATACATCATTTCCTTCCCATTTAAATATCTAAGGAGTTGGCAGCTGGATACTTGGCTTAGTCCCCATCAATCCCTGGGCTAGATTCATTGTGATAGAGTACAGAGAACATCAGTTTTGGAGTCAGAAGACACATACTCTATTCTCACCTCTAGCATTAAAAGATGTGTGTCCTTGACCAGGTCCATTCATACTTCAGGGGCTTAGTTTCTTTTCCTAAGAATGAGGGGAGTCACCCCAGAGGTATCTTTCTGCTCTCATATAACATAATTGAGGGACTTGAGTCATAGAACAATAGGGAGAGCTAGAAGAGCCCTCAAAGGCCATCTTGCATGACCCTTTTATTTTACACCCAGAGAAGGTGAGGCCTGGTTGGAGAAAAGACTTAAATCATCTTTGGTCACACAGGTTTTAAGCAGGAGAGATGGTTACTGGAGCCCAGGTCCTCTGACTCCAGATTCAGCTGTCTCATTGACCAAGGACTCAGAGCTGGATTTCTTCCTTGAAATTATAGACTATAAAAGGACCCCAACCCTGCCTTGAGATCCTGGTCTCCCATGTAAACTCAGACTTTGGGATGTCCACAGAGCAAACTAAATAAAGAACATAAAATTGCATGCAAAACATGGTGCAGTAATGTGCCACAAATGAGTAAAGCATTGTGATTCCTGTAGGGGCCACGAAGTGGTGCCATAGTGCATAGAGTGCTGGCTTCTGAGTCAGGAAGACTTCTCTTCCCAAGTTCAAATCTGACCTTAGACACTTACTAGCAGTGTGAGATCTTGAGCTAGTTTGCCTCAGTTTCCTCATCTGTAAAATGAGCTGGAGAAGGAAATGGCAACCAGTCTAGTGTCTTTGCCAAGAAAACCCCAAATGGGGTCAGAAAGAGTAGTATATGACAAAAACAACTGAACAATGACAACAACAAACCACAACATAATTTTGATTCCTTAAGGGTAGAGAACTCCTAGGGTAGAAACTTCTCTTCCAAAACCACCTCTTGTACAGTTGTAAAATACCATGGAATTGCCCAAGGCATATAGAAGTTAAAAACTTGCATAGGGTCCCACACCTGATAAACATCGGAGTAAGATTTGAATCCACATCTCCCCGAGGACAAACCTAGTCTTAAATCCTCTACACTTGGCTCTTCATAAGCGAATACCTTGATAAATACAACAGGGAATACTCTCTTTGAAATCAAACATCATGGTATTTCCCATTACTACCTATATGGTTCCTGATTTAGTTCCCTCATACTAGAAGTTAGATTAATTAAATAATTAATTAATCAATTAATTCACTAATGGGTATCCTGGATAGAGCACTGGATTTGGACTAAGAACACTTGGGTTTGAATCCTAGCTCTGCAACTTAGGACTTGTGCGCCCTTTACATTGAACAAATCCCTTCCTTTGGGCATGGCTTCATCTATAAAGGGGACTGGAAGATTGCTAAAGCCTCATTCATCTCTACAACTGTGAAAATGTGAGTAGATTCAACAGTTAAAGTATAGGTATTTATTGAACACAATTTATGGTCTAGCCCTGTGTTAATCACTGTAGGGTGTATAAAGAATGAAGAGATCATATTCTAGACCTTTAGAAAGCTTAAAAGTAAGTGGGAAGATCCTCCCTTTGTCTCCACTCCACCTTTCCCTCAAGCAATTAGCCAAATTTCAAACCAACTTTTCATGAGTAGAGAACATCCATATTACACATCAAGAGGAACATGCGATGTAATCATTTTTAGCAGTAAGAAGGCATTTCCTTTTATAGCCGCTAATACTAATGCCTCCCATCATCACTGAGTTGCTGGGGCCATAATGTGGCCAAGATAATGAGAATCTCAGGTGGAACTGTCAACAGCTACTTAGTATTATATGAGCAAGAATACATATGATGCATCATCTACCCCTCAGTATTCTTAATTATGGGCACATTCCAGTGAAACTGAAAATGCATTCAGATTTAGGTGAGAACACTTTAAATCCTGGTAGCTGTGTCTATTCTTGTCATGCTGAGTAATGTTCAGAAGAAAAAACTCTATCCAATGATTAAAGGAGTACTGTTGTCCAAGGACGTACTGTTGGCCAAGGATGTACTGTTGGCCAAGACAATATTCCCTGGATAGGAACACACACACATATGAACATATACATACAACACACACAGAGCCACACACTAATAGTATATGTACTTATGTGTATCTAATTAAACACATTCTATAGATATATACATACATATGGGGTATATATGATAGAATATGTCTATGATGGAAGATACATATGTATATATAAATCTATATGTATTATATCTGTTAGAATATAAATTATATATAACATATGCATTATATGTGTAATACACACAGATATCAATAAGTGATGTGTTAAAGGTCCCCAGTCTATTCTATACCACTGACCCAAAGCTGATTGCTATGCATTATTCTAGTTGATTTGCAACCAAGTTTACTGGCTTAGACTTGTATTCTTGAATGATCTACATGGGTAGAAATACCTGCTAAAGGACCAGAAGCCTGCTTGTATCTGTGTGTTATAATGCAGTAATTGCTCCATTGACCATCACTTCTCTATTCACCATCCACACTCCCCCAATCTAGAAACTTGTCCTGCATTTCTTTAATATGGAAGCCAATGTGTTTTACAACAAAAAGGAAGGAAGGAAGGAAGGAAGGAAAGAAGGAAGGAAGGAAGGAAGGAAGGAAGGAAGGAAGGAAGGAAGGAAGGAAGGAAGGAAGGAAGGAAGGAAGGAAGGAAGGGAAGGAAGGAAGGAAGGAAGGAAGGAAGGAAGGAAGGAAGGAAGAAGAAAGAAAGAAAAAGAATAATAGATGACTGGATGGGTGGATAGATACAGAGACAGAGACAGAGGGTCAGAGAAAGATCTGAAGCCTCAATCTCAACCCCAAGTGGTATAGTATTCTCTCCTAGTTGATAGAGATCAAAGTCCTGGGCCTATGTGAGGGCAGGGTGCAGTTGGCAAGAACTAGAGAGAAGAGAGTTTCTTTACTCTTTTCTAGTTGTCTTCAGGCTCTTCAAATCATAATTCCTGAAGCTCTATAAAGTCTACTTAGTTTTAAAGATATTTTTCTTTTCTCTCTATATATGACCTTTCATTAGAATGTAAGCTCCTTGAGACTAGGGAACATTTCTCTTTTTTGCTTGTTTTTGTTTTTCTAATACTTAACCCAGTGGTTGGCATAGAAAACACTTAAATATTTATCTAGCTGGATAGGAAAGCAACAAGTTTGCAGATTGTCCTAGATCACTTCTAAGATGGCAAGAATGTGAATTATCAAACAGAAATGTTTCATGAAATGACCCAGTGAATGTGCTCCAAAGTCAACATCGTGGTTCATGATTCATGATTCATTCATAGAATAACTTTATTTTATGAATAGTCAGATGAACATCCATTCCTGGGAATGAAAAATCTTCCTCTCTATAGCAAGGCTTAACTGCTTTAGTACTACTATTCCAAACCAGGAATTTGGAAAGGAAAATGTCAAAACACCTATGCTATGGATTAATATTCTTTGTTTCCTTTAAGACATTTTATTAAATAATCAATGTATATAGTAGTTTAGTAGGTGTTATGAAGAAGTATAAGTCAATAAAGTCAACGAGCATTTATTAAATGTATTCCCCATAGCATCTCATACTGTACTTTTGACATAGTAGGAGCTCAATAAAAATTTATTGAATAAATGAATGAAAATAGTAGATTAATTTTGTTCACTCCATTTGTTTTACAAATGGTAAATGAACTTTTAAAATTACTGCTTGACTAGGGAGCTGCAAGAAGATCTAGTTTCACATCTTGGCTTTGGCACTTACTGTCTGGGATGTGAGTGTAAATCAGTGAACTTCTCAGTGCCTCAGGCAAATAACTTCTTGAGTGCTTAAGGAGTTTTGATCATTGTGACAACCTAAAATAGAAGGTAATTCCATCCAAAGAAGTCTCCTTAAATGGCCAGTGACATCACAGACCTTTAGTTTATTAAGATACAGAAAACCTCATTCATATCTTATATCTTTTTCACTGACACTTTCCAAAAGCTCAATCTGTACCACTTGACTTGATCTATTCTTGCTATATGGTTATGGTTTTCCATTTTTTTAATATTTGGATATCACTCAACATCTACAAAATTTTGGTACAACAATTCATCAACTTCAAGACATTTCTCCTATAAGGGAAATATCACATTAAGACTAAGCATTGGTTATTATGTTCAAATATGTTTCTGCAGTATTTGGTACTTTTAGTGGTCACTCAAGGAAAGACGATCCTCTTTTGAAGGTTTTTTTGTGAAAAAAAATTTCCATCTAAAAAAATCAAATATAATACAAATGAAATGCCATTTTATTGCCATTTTCCCTTGGAAAATCTGCACTATGTGCTTCCAATTTTGCTTTTACTCCTAAAACCACTTGGTGTTTAATAAAACTTCCCATCTATCCAATTCGATATAAAAGAAAGTAAATTTGTGTCCCATTAATATGTAAATAAGAAGTAAAATAGATTATTTTCAACAGAATAATGGGATTATTTTCCCACTATTCCTTGTATTTCTTTAACCAGCTTATATCCCTTAAATTTCCTAGGGGTATATGTACCCAATTTGGGAATATCTGGTCTACATGCTTGAGGATAAACAATTACAATTCTTTTATTCTCTCATCATGGAATCTTTTCCTATATTCTAATTATTTCTTCCCTTCTTTAATCTTTGTAGGAAGACCAGGTCAACCAGGAACACAGTGCATTTAGGGAGGGTTAGGGAATGTGAGAGGAGTAAGGATTTTCCTTTCCCTTTTTTCCAAGGATTTGCCTACTATGTATTGGTTCCAAGGCAAAAGAGTGGTAAGGGCTAGGCAATGGGGGTTAAGTGACTTACTCAGGGTCATACAGCTGGGAAGTGTCTGAGGCCACATTTGAACTCAGAACCTCCAGCTGCCCACTGGATTTTCCTTTTTCTATATATCCTAGGGTTAAGCCCCCTTTTACATACATGCTTCACTGATTGCCTTCTGAAGAACTACTGATTTTCCTGTTACTTAATAAAACTTCTTCCCTAATCCAAACCCCAGAATACATAAAATCATGAAACAATAGAGTATGAGAGCTGGAATCTACCTAAGAGGTCACGTAGGAGATGCTGCTACTTAGTGGCAGAATCAAGATTGCAGGGCTCCACAATTACCCATGCTGGTGCTCTTCCCTCCAACCTCTCACTGCCAAATCTTTTTTTCCCCCTATTCATAAGTCCTAGTTTCACTTGCAAGCATTCAGAAGAGCAATGAGAGAGAAACATTTCTCATATCTGAAGGACAAAATGGGTTGGTAGCAGAGTATATTACAAATGCAGCTCTATTGATTGATATTGAAAGTCTGGGGATGCCTTTCCCACTGTGACACTCCCAGGTCTAAAGACAGAGGAAGTCAGGACACCTCTAATGTCCTTTTGTTATTCGGATCATGTGTCTAATCTTCTAAGATGCTGCTGCTCAATGGCTTTGGTACTGAGAAGTCCAGCGACCAGCATAAATAAGTGCTTTCTGGGACCATCTATCACTCAATCAGAGCTTCATATACAGATCAAAGCGAGATTAAAGAAGGTAAATAAATAAATAATACTGTCACCAATTGAATGGTCCCTTCCCTACACTGTAAATAAAATTGATATTATTTCATCTAGGTCCTATTTTCTTGTGATCAAAATATGATTATGTCTAATATAGGCCCGTCGAGTGCACTGAAGTTATACGAGATGTGAAAGCTTATTGATGTATTCAATTAGAGGATCCTGTTCTGTTGTCTGCTCAGGAGAGAGGCTCTGTTATCAGTTCCTTAGGGCTCTGCGCTTCTGCCTAACAAAGCCATAACTCCCACAATTACCTGCCTGATGGATGAAAAACAGAAATCTCTTACAAACTCAGCTCTGTTATCAGCTCTTCTACATCTTGAAAATTGCCTCAAATTAATGAGATCAGGACTATGGAAAACATAATGCAAGTAATAATCTTTTTTTATTCTGTGTTTTGATGTAGGTCTGAGGCACATCCTTATCTGATGATAATGTCCAGTCAAAAATAAAAAAAAAGAATCTGTGGGTGTCAATAAGGCTTAAATGTTTTCTTCTAAATGTTGACTGAGTAAATTAAAGAGAGAAATATTGTGTTTGGCTCCTTTTTGGAAACAAACTATCCTTTCCCTTTACTAAGATGTCAGTATTTCATAGTTCTTTCCTATAATTTTTAAGATCTTGATTTAAAACTTTGGAGTGGGAGTGAGGGGGTGTCCTCAAATTACCAAGTAAATTGTGGTCATTGAATCATAGACTTAAAATTAGAAGCAATGTAATTTAACCTCTCATTTTAGAGATGAGGAAACTAGAGGCCAGATAAGTTAAATAACTTCCCAAAGATCATAGGGATAGTAAATAACAGTCTGGATTCAGATTCGAGTCCTCAGATTCCACTTCCATCACAATACACTACCTTCCCAAGGCATTGGTGGCATTATACATTGGCACATGGAAAGGGAGATTTTATAACCCTTCATCCCTTCTAGCAAGGTCATAAATTAGGAGATAGAGGGGATGTTGGAGATGAACTAGTCAAGTCTTTATTTTATGCACGAGGAAACTCAGGAAAGTGAAATTACGTGACTTAGCTAAAGTCATAGAGGTGATAAGCATCAGTGGTGAGATTTGAACTAAGGTTTATTAGAACTTTAATGATTGGGAAAAAAACAACAACAAAAAAGAAGCCTTTATGCCATCTTGTTTCTACAAATAAGGTCTCATCTCAAAAGCCAATTTACAGACAACTGACTTTCTTTAGCTTCATTTTCTCTCAGCAAGGTAGGAATCAAGGACTGCTAGTTTATCTTTGCACTTTGCTGGACAGCTACCTACATTTCCCAATAATGGAAATTGTACCTGACAAAAATATCTCACTAGAGTCTCCAAAGTAGTTTGGGTATTTGTGGAATAAATAAAGCAAAGTCCAGAAATAGCAGGAATAATGATCCCCCTGCAGCCAAATGCAGAATGCTAAAATGCTGGAAAGGTTTAATGTTTTCTAGGGAGAAGAGTATTTGCATGACTGTTAAATTCAAATCTTGCAGGACATTGAGGTTTTTTTTTTTGTTCTCATAAATGAGTATCATGCATAACAAATTAACCACTTGATAATATGAAAATATGTGGACTTTAGATAGTTAGATACTTTTAAAAACTGAGTTTATTTGTTTGTTTCTTTTTTCTGAATACAAATGCTGCAAACATCCAAAGTAGACTGCTAGAATTATAAAACAAAGAAGATTCTTTCCCAACATTTTTCAGAAAATTGTGGTTGGAGTTTAACTTCAAGTTGAAGTTGAGCACTCCCTTTTTGAACAGTCTAAGGCTAATTTGAATGATGGGCCCCTTTAATCATGAATACACTTGATCTTGACTTGGTCATTTCAAATCTTACTTAAAAATCCTTTACTTGAGTAAATGATAATGGAATGGAAATTTAAGAAAAACTAGGTTAAACAACCAGCAAAGATTTATCAAGTGACCTCAATATGCCTAGCACTGTAGTAAGTAGTGTTGAAGAAGAAGGATGATAGAGGAGGAGAAGAAGAGAAAAAAAGAAGAGAAATGACATCATGGTCATTACCATTATGTTTTTCATCATCAAGACCACCATTACTTACCACCTCCACAAATACCACTACCACTACAATCACTACTACTACTTCTACTACTAAAAAGTATAGGTCCTAGCCAAGAGGAAGTATAGTGGATAAAAAGCCACCAGTCTTGGAGTCAGGAATACATGAGTTCATAATATACACCAACTGTATGACTCTGCCAAGTCACATAACCTTTTAGTGTCACAGCCAACATTTTAAGATTATTCATTGTAGAAGAGTTGTCAATTTACACTGGTATAAAGAGTTTCCTTCTTAGGTATTGTCTATATTAAATAATGTGCATGAACAAAAAAGGAGGCCCTATTAAACCATAAATACAGCATTATAGTGCTTTTATCCATTTAATAAATGCTTTTGCTCATCATAAAAGAATAGAATAATGAAAACCTTCAGGGATCCACTCCTACTTATTAAAATTCAAAACTCCTTAGCCTGGCATTCAAGGCTTTCTTCAAATCAGTCTCATCTTTTTATTGGTCCAAATAACATATATGAATCTTCTAATCCATTTAAATTATAATGTTTGCTGTCATGAACATTTCTTGTTCTTTTCCTCAGATGACCAGGAATGCCCCACTCACCTATAACCACCTATCACCATCCATCCCATGATTGATATATCCTAGGGTTTTACATTCTAGTCTTCTTTCCCTCACTAACAGTCAACCAACATCCTTTTTATAATTGCTTCAGGCACCATGTAAGTACTAGAGACACAAAGTAAAAGAAAAACATAGTTAACACCTCAAGGAGCTTATATATTAATAAAAGAGGCAACAGGTAAATAAGTACATGCAAGATATAAACAATATATGGAAAATATTTTTAGAAGTAAGGCTTTAGGGAATGAGGGTGGAGAAGGCAACAAAAGTAGAGGTGTACTAGGAAAGGGAAAATCCTATACAAATAGGGATTTGAGACACAAAGAAATCCATGGAAGGTAAGAGGCAGAGGTTAGAAGATTTCAGATAAAGGAATCAGTAACAGAGGCAGGAGATGGAATGTCATTGACCAGGAATAGCAAGTAGACTAGTGCTGATGGGTCATCAAATGAATGGAGAGGAGGAAAGTGTGAGACTGGAAAGGTTGAAAGGAATTCTGGGAAATACTTTAAATGCCAGAGGACTTCATATTTGGTCTTAGAGGTAATATGGAACTGCTAAATTTCATTGAATAAGTGGTAGGGTATATGATCAGATCTGCCCATTAGGAAAATGACCTGGGGAGCTGAGTGGAGGATGAATTGGAGTGGTGAGAAATTAAGGACTTAACACCAATTAAAAATTTATTGCAATAGTCCATGTGTGAGAGATAATGAGAACCTAAACTAGAGCAGTTACTGGATGAATGGAGAGAAGGGAATGGTTGTTAAAAATATAGAAAATGAACTTTCAAAAGTTGGCAACAGATAGTATAAGGTTGGGAATACAAATGAAGAGTCAAGAATGACACTGTGGGAGATCACTTTGGCAGCATATATGCTAAAAAAGAATGGCACTGAGCTTGGAGCCTGGCTCCCTAGAAGAATGTTGGTGCCCCTCACAGGAAAAGAGAGGTGGAAAAGAAGGGGTTAGAGAGAAAGATGATATGTTCTGTTTGGAACATATTGAGTTTCAGATGCCTACAGAACTTCCAGTTTTAGATTCCAAAAGGCAGTTGATGATGTGAAACAGAAGGTCAAAAGAGAAACTGTAAGAACTGAACACCAGTTTGCAGCCCTTTTCTTGTATCCAAAGATCAGTCTCAGAGTGTTTCTTTAGCAGATTGGGTTTCCATTCAACCCCCACCTTTTACTTGGATTAAGAACAAAGGATTCCAGCCAAAATTCTTGTGGTTCCCTGACATTGGGAGATACTTGCCTCTTATTACACATAATTCCTGGCATCTAGAAGACCAGCCTCTGACCTGGACTGAGATCAAGTCTGTTCAAACAGGTTGACCAAAATCTGGATTCAGATACTTCCTAGCTATGTGACCCTGGGCAAGTCAATTAATCCCCATTGCCTAGTTCTTACTGCTTTTCTGCCTTTAGAACCAATACACAATATTGATTCTAAGATGAAAGGTAAGGGTTTGTAAAAAATCAGGTTGACTCAGAAAAAGTGATATCATAGAGGAATATAAGTAATGGATCTAGGAAGTAGCACTCTATTTCTTAGTGAAGTAGTGGGAGTGAATGGAGACATGTGGTGAGCAGAGAGCTCTTGTTAGGCAACTGACCATGTAACTGGGTCTTTTCTTTCTCCCACCCACTTTCACTATTTAATATTATAAATTAATATACAGACTCCAAAAATTATAATAATAACAAAACTAAGGGTTGGATAGGTAAATCTGATAATTATATAAATAGAAATGGTAATTTAACCCATAGGAGCTGATGAAACTGCCAAAAATATAATATAGAAAAGGAAGAGAAGAAGGCTCAAGACAGAGCTTTGGAGTACAACTCTGGTCACAGGGCATGATATGGATGAAATTTTAATAATGGAGACTGAGAAGGGGTAGACTGTCAGGTTTGAGAACAGGAAAAAAAAGAGTCATGAAAATCTAGAGAGCAGAGACTATCCAGGGAAGATGATGACCAACCTAGTTCAGTGATGGGCAATCTTTTGAGCTTGGTGTGTCAAATTTTGCCAAAAACTAGCTTAACTTGGGTGGTGTGTCACTTTGAGAAAAAAAATTAATGATATTTATAGTTTAAATGATAAAAATATATAATTGCAATATACAACTATATTTAATAAACCAAAAACTAATTATTTAACTTAATTGCTTAGTGACTTCTTTTTTCATCTGTCAGTTTCTTTTGTTGGTCTTGATATAATTTAACTTGTGTGGGGTGCTGTGAACTAAGATAAGTGAGGGGGAGGGGGAATCCTTTAACTAACTTAGTGACATTTTTATTGCTGAATTTCATTGGCTAAATCTTCAATTGAAGTTTGGTATTTTGTACACCTCAAGCCCAAGCAAGGGCTACTAACTTCATCTGTCAGTCTGTTTATTTAGTTGGATTTGATATTATTTAACACGGAGAATACAGTCTCACAAAAACATGTAGAGGGAAAAATTGTGAGTAAAGCCATTGCTATATTTTTCAGGGTGCTAAAAGTGTCTGGTAATAGGTTCAAGGAACTCCTCCTTTGCACATGGGCCAGAGCCCCACCCATTCTTCCTCTGGCACCACTGCACTGCTCCCCAGCCAGCTGGCCCCAGGCATGCTGTGAGAGTAGTGTCTACCACCAGCCAGCCTGCCTGTCCAGGAGCTACTTCCACTGAGCTCCTCCTCCCCACCCTTGCAGGAGCCCCACTCATGCTCTGCCCCCATGGCCAGCTTGTGGAACAGCCCTCCTCTCCCCCCCCCCAGTTCCCCAGTGGGCCCCAAGGCACCCTGAGCCCACATGCGGCCAAGTGTCATTGAAAATGGCTACATGTGTCAGTTCTGACACACATGTCATAAGTTGGCCTTCATTGATCTAATCAAAGGCTTTAGAGAGGTCAAGAAGGATAAGGATAGAAAAAATTGACAGATAAGAAAACTATAACCAAGATATAGTCAATGTCTGCATATATAGTGCAAAATGAACTCTAGTCTAAGAGAGTTAGACCTCGAAAACAATATATGGCATCCCCTTATTGTCATTTTTTGGCTAACCCACCATGATACAACCTGGCATTTATCTTCAAATATTCTTATAGATCTTTGATATTAATGATATATCAAAATCTTCCAACAATGCAGGTGATACTTTACTGTCTTTATGTTTCCATAAAATGTGGTTCACCCTTAGCTTTTCATGTCTGACCAAGCTCAAAGAAATATAGTGTCTGCTTCAGCAATCTTCATGGTCATTGGAACAAAGTGTTCTCCTTCATTGGGGAAAGTCTTCACAGGCTTGGTGTAGATGTCCAATTAACTCATGGATGGGTTTGAGGCTTGAAAATAGCTTAGCTCATCTACCCAGAAGGTTTTAACAGGGTATGGTCACCTTGAATGCTACAGTGTTTTTAGAGTCACAAGTGAGAGTTGGGTGAAAGGTGGAGACAAAAGATAGATAAGCAATCCTGAAAAGGGTTTGGCAAGCCCTCACACTAGAGGTGCTGGTACTCCCAGGACAACATCTTGGGGAAGTTTATCCTGACATTACAAGTAGAGTATAATACTTCTGGTATTTTGATCACTCACTATTTTGTATATATCTTCCATTTCTTTGAGGGTACTCTTTACTTCAGCTCTTCATGTATTATGTATTGCATCCTGCTCACACCTACTATGCTCTTCTCTATTACCCTCTGAGTAAGGCTCAAATTTCATTCTTCAAAGGTTGTAATGTACCAGAAAGCATAACTTCACAGCCCCAGTAGAACACTGGTATTTCAAAGATGAGCTTTTGCTTCAGGGAGAAGTCTGGTGCTGACATTTTAAAGGTGTTTTAAGCTTTGCAGAGCCTTTTACCCATTCTCTCTCATTTGGCCCTCACAACAATGCTGAGAGGTAGAAACTTTAAACATATCATCCCCTACTAGCAATAGCATCATTATTAAGTCCAAAGTGGAACAGAAACACAGGTCTCCTTGATTCCAAGTCTAGCACTCTATCCTTTATATCACCCTATTGAGTTTCCAATCCATTGACATCCTAGATTTAGAGCAGTAAGGAATCTAAGAGGTCATTTAGACAATCTTTCCTCAGACACTTACTAGTTGTGTGACTCTTACAAAGTCTTTTTCAGTCTTAATTTCTTCATCTGTAAAATGGAGATTTTCTTCATTTACTCCACAGTTTGAAGATCAAATGATATGACATATGTATAGAGCTTTGCAAATCATAAAAATATAAATGCTAGTTAGCATTATTATTATTATTTTACAAATAAGGTGATTGAAGACCCAAAAGATAATTTGATTTGCCAAAGATTACCATAGATAATAAACATCAGACTCAGAATGTAAGCCCAGGTCCTTCAGTTCCAAACATTTTCCCCCTACTATACTATGCTCTCCCCTTAAGTTTCTTTTATGTAAATAGCTTTTTAGCTACAGTTCCTCTCTCCATGCTGGTATAGTTGGTTTTTGAAAACCCAGATGCAGGATTTTCTACTCATTCCTATTAAATTGTATCTTATTAGCTTCAGCTTACTGTTCCAGTCTGTCGAGATCATTTTGCATCCTGATTCTGTCACCCAATGTAAACAAGCTTGTTTAAATAGGTCAGGCTGGAGTTTGCTTCAATTGTACCCTATACCATCTTCTCATTTTTATTCTTCTAATTTGGTATTGATTTTGATCTTTGCCCTTACAAGTCTAGAGGTTGACTTTACACAGATAGCTGATTCAGAAATGACTACTACAGTGGTAACTAGTTATTTTCGTCTGTTTAAATGTAAATTGATTCTTTTTCTTGTTATTTTGTTTGTGGTGTATTTTGATGATCATGGTTTCTTATAGTTTCCAACTGTCTTTTCATAGAAGATATCCAGAATATATAGGTGTGAGGTTTCTCTCAGTTTATCAGCATTTGGCCTCTCTTGTATCTCACTGATTAACCATGTTTTCAAAACTTTTTTTTTTTTGCTATCTTCCTTTGTTTTTGTGCTAAACCCAAAGTGGTAATTGGTAATTTTTACTTCCTAGGTAAGAGGTTGAAAAGGTATCTTTAGTTTAGGTTAAGGAATATGGGTGGATTAGAGATAAGTACACACCTCCACAACACACATATATCAGTTCAAAAAGTAGGGGAGAGAAGGATCTTTTGGTATCTTTTAAGCCAATCCAACATTCATATTAGTCAATTGGTTGAGGTATAAAGAATAAACAAAATTCAGGTCTTGTCATCAAGTAATTTACATTCTACTATGAGAACATAACTTGAAAAGGGATGAATGCATACATATTGATTTGAGAAAAGAGAGGGGTGTCAGGGAAGGCTTTTTTTTCATAATGAAAAAGCAGTTTACTTTTTTCAAAGCTATCATTTCAAATACCTGCATTTGACAAAGGTCAGTACAGTTTCTGAGATATGGATACAAAAGAAACCATTTTTACAAATATTGGGATAGGTCTTTTGAAGAAAAGATATACATATGTTCCAGAGGCAAATCCCAGCATCAAAAGTGCAAAGAAAAAAAAATGACCAGTGCTTACTTACTCTGTCATATAAGGCTGTGCTAATACTCACTTTAAATTCTACTCTCTTGAAGGAACTGAGAATGCTAGAGACAAAGGGTGAAAAGGGAGTCCATTATAAGTATGAAGATAGTCTATGAAAAATAATAGAGCACGGAGATAGAATGTCATATTCAGCAAATAAGCCAACTTGGCTGGAAGATATAGTTCATGAAGGAGAAGAATGTGAAATATTAGGAAGATAGATGGAACTGGATTCCAACTGGTGTGTAATTCCAAGATGAGTCCATCAGAAGCAAAAGGGAGCCCCTGAAGTTTCTTGAGTAGAGAGAGTCAGAGTCAGGCATACATCTGGAAGTTTATTTTTACAACTAAGTGTTGTACTACAACAGATTGCAGAAAGAAGGGACTAAAAACTGGAGTCCAACTAGGAGACTTCTGTGATATTTCAGATAAGAGGCCATCAGGAAAGGGGTAAATTAAGAGGGCACCAATATGAGTGGGAAGAAAGGAACAAATCAGACTGAGATACTGTGAAAAAAATTAGTTGAGGAAGTAGGAAGATGAGTATGTTGCTAAAGTTGTTGATCTGGGTGATTTGGAATGATGGTGGTACACCAACACAAGTAGAGGACTTTGAAAGAGGAATGACTATAGTAGTGGGATATGTTTTTTTTAGTATTTTGAGTTTGAGATGCCTATGGGGCATCCAACATGATGCTCCCAATGCAAGTCTAGATGTTAGGAAAAAGATGAGAGATTATACATAGATCTCAGGGTCAGTCAGTCAACCAATAAACATTTACTAAGTGCCTACTATGTGTTAAGTACTTGAAAGTCAAAGAAAGACAAGAAGCTAATGAAGAGAAAATACAAAAAACTTATACAAATAAGATATATGTAGGATAAAAAGGAAACATCCAAGCCTACTATCCACCTATGAAGAGATCTCAGCTAGACAAGAAAAAAGATGACTAAAATACTATTATTAAGAGGCAGGACAACTCCACATTTCCCTTGGCCCTACGTAACCAGTTCATGACCAGTCTGGAGGTTTAAAGACTGGATGCCAACCATTGTTCCTCTTCCTGTAACATCTTTCCAGCCTTAGCTTGGGTGAGAAGAACGATGAGTGCTGAAATTTTGGTAATCTGAAGAAAGAGATGTATGGATCAAACTCTGCTAGTTTCTGGTGAAGTTGGACTCACAGTGTTGTCAGGTCTATCTATTTTTTTATCCTCCTAAAGAATACAATAGGGAGGGTAACAACTCCCCCAAAGTTTGCAGTTAATTTATAACCATCTAAATTTTGCCAAGTTCCTTTTCTCCTTTCCAGTTTTGGCTCTCCATATGATTGAAGTCACCAGAAATTAGTGCAAGTGTTTATTGAATTTGGATATTCTTCATAGAATTTATTTATTTACTCATACTCTATGACATGTTAGACCATAAGCTTGCAATTATATTCATGGTGGTCTTTTTGCAAATGTTTATGGGCCCATAGATTTAGAGCAGGAAAGGATCTTAGAAGTCATTGACCCCTACTCTCCCATTTTATAGATGAGGAAACTGAGGGCAAAAGAATGTTATGTGACCTTCCCAGGGTCACACGGTTAATAAGTATCTGAAACACGATTTGAAAACTGGTCATATTAGTTAATTGTGTCACATGAAATGATGTTTCTCATTGTATCTATATATTTAATAAGACCAACTCCTCCACACCTTTATTTGCTTCTTTAAGGTGAGTTTACAAACCATTCTGTCATTTACCTATGATTCCCTATTATCTTCTGGTTTCATTCATAGCAATTATGTCAGTTTTCAGATGAGTTTTTTTTTTCTATCAGACCATTTTATCACTGCATAAATGGCTCACATTTAGAGTAGTAATAAATATATCAATATTTTTAGATAGTCTAAAAATTGTATGGTTATTCTAATATATATCTCCCAATCTGTCACTAGCACTGCAGAAATGAAAGACTTTACATGACTAATGGCCATTTATTAATTTTCTTAGCCTTCTGAGTTACCCTGGCCAAAGAATTGATCAACAAATAGCTAACCTACAGGTTATAAACTCTGCCATTAACTTCAGAAAGTAGATATAGTAGATATATTCTCTGCTGGGACTATCCTCAAAACCTTTCCAGTAAGGTAGAAACTACCAAGGATTGCATTCTACTGGCACAATCTTCAAGTCTCAAGTCATCTTCATGCAACCTGACATGTAGAGAGGACAATCTACATAATTTTTTCCATTATTGTATATTTGCATATACATAGCCCCATACACACACACTCACTATAAATAGACAAAATGGTTGGGTCCAGAACTGAATGGGAAGAAGAGAATGGGCTGAGTTGTTTTTAGGAAATGGATATTTCCTCTAATATCCCCAAACTTCCCTGAAAAACAAAGGAGAATTATTTTAATGCCAATATTCTACCAATGCAGTTACATGACTGACTATGAGTCTTGAAATACTATATCCTCTGAAGAATTAATTTGAATTTCACACAGAGGGTGATAGATAAAACACATGGCAGTGAGTGGGAGTAGGATGCGACATATAACACATAAGGAACTTTGAAAAAATAGGATAAAAGATATCCTCAGGGAAAAACATGAGAGAGAAAAAAATAAGATGAGCTGATTCCATGAAAAAAAAATGAAAAATAACCAGAGGACAATCTGGATGCTCCATTGGTACCCTCTTATGTCAGAACAAAGCAAGGAGCACTTAGAATATTCGGTGAATTTCTTGGGCAACATATCAGAAGACATGGGCAAGAAATTCAGAAAGCCTAGATGAGTTAAAATTTGTAATGTTGGATGCAATATTCAAAGTGGAGAGATCACAGAGTAGCCAACAGGGGAGAAACTAATAGTTTGCTTATGCCAGTATGATTTGTTAACTCTTGTCTTCCCCTTGGAACATAAGTTTCTTGAAAGTAAGAGTTGTATTTCATATGTTGTCCAGAAAGTAAATTCTGGGCTTCTCTAGGAAATTCTGTTCAGCCTAATTTTGAAAGCCTTTCCTCCTATAGGTCCAAGAGCTACATTTGAACTGAACAGAAACAAATTTGTTATATCCTTAGGCTTGAACTGTGAATAAAGAATAGTTAAGGGCAGCTAGGTGTGCTCAGTTGATTAAGAAATAAGCCCCCAAAAGGGAGGTTCTAGGTTCAAATTTGGCCTCAGATATTTCTAAGTTATGTGACTCTGAAAGTCCTTCATTTCCTAGCCCTTACCATTCTTCTTTCTTAGAATTAATAAATGGTATTGATTCTAAAACAGAATATATGGGTTATTAAAAAAAGAATAGGTAAGGTCGGTTCTTAATGGCTTCTGTTCTGCTTTCCTACTTCAAAAACAATAGAATTGTTCTGAAGTTCTAAATTCTAAAATGAGTAACTTTGAGCATTTCTATTGTGGACACATGGAAAACACTCAGATTATCTTTAGTATAACCTCTGAAACAAACTGGATTTGTAACCTTGACAAATCATAAATTTGCTTAATACTCATCAGATTTCCATGAAAAGCCATTTTCCCTAATCAGCCTCCATTTCTCCATTTCTAGAATGAAGATGCTCAAAAAAGGGGATAAAATTGTCTTTACATTTTTACCCAGAGATCCTGCTTCTGGTTACATAACCCAAGTAGGGGTCCTAAGGTATACCAAATATACATTCCAATAGTTTTGTAATACCTAAAGTGGGTGTCAACAATTTGGTAATGGACAAAACAGTATTAAGCCATAAGAAATGATGAATATGATGAATTTAGAAAAATGTTGCTACACATATGAAAAGAAGTAAGTAGCATGAAGTAAATAGAATATACACAATGACTACAATAATGTGAATGGAAAGCAAAATTTAAAAAGCTGAATATTATATCATTATAATGACAAACTTAACCCCCCAAAGATATGAAAAATGCTTTTTTCTTCCTTCATTAAAGAGTTGGATGATAACCGTATGGAATGTGGCATATATTTTCCGACACAGTTGATATATTGATTGCTTTTGCTATTATTTTTTGTCTTTATTATGAGTAGTGCAATGTTCAGAAATGAATATTATATGGAAGTAAAGGATATCAATATGACTTTAAAAAAATAAAATGAAGGAAATGCCAAAAATGATTTCTTAGGTCACTTACAAATTCTATGAGGAATTCTATGAATCTATGAATTTCTTTCTTTCAATAAATCAAAGGGAAGAGTGAATGCATTCATATCTTCCCAATAGACTGATTGAAGCAGTGAAGGGACTGCATAATAAATGTTGTTCATTTGAATGAAATCAGACAAAACTTCTCTCAGGGAACATCTTCCAGGAGCATGAGATTTTTTTTTTAAATAGAGTTGTCTTAATAGGTCAAGTTGCATGTCTTTAAAATTCCATTTCATCATGAATCACTTCTGTTATATTGGCATTTCAGAGTTGAATAAAGAACTTTTCTTTAAATGGCATAAGTTGAATTCATAAGTAAATTTTTGGAGCAGTAAATGGTATTCCCCAACTTTTTTAAAATACATTTTATTGATGTCATCCCAGTCACTTCAACTCCAATCTCCCTTCATCTCCTTTTTGATAATACTATGTTCCCTTCATTTATACATTTTTCTAATTATATCCAATGAAATTCTAGGCCTTTTGTTCTTCCAAATTCATTTTGTAATTATTTTATGTATTTATAAAAAGTATTTCCTGGAGAGGATATTAGAAAAGGATGTTTCATTTAAAATAATGGCAAAGTGCTCAAAGAGTTAATTTACCAAAGCCCATTCAATACCTGAATAGATAAAATTACAAAATATCCCTTAAAGAAATGAAGCTCAAGTTAAATAATTGGAGGAATAATCAGTACTTATGATTGTGTCATCTCATGTCAATATAATAAAAGTGTCAACATCAGTAACATAAACTTACAGATTTACTGCTATGCCAATCAAACTGCAAGGTGACATTTTACAGAGGTAGAAAAAATTAATAAGATTTATTTGAAAGACCAAAACACCTAGAATGACAAGAGAAATTATAAAAAAAAGTATGAATGAAAGAATGGCATTTATAGACTTCAAACTATTTTATAAAGCAGTGATAGTAATAGAGTTTCAGTTCTCATATATATAAACACAAATATACAGTGTATATATTGTGTACATATGTGTATATATTAATATATGCACAAAAGTGGATATGTGTATGTATCTACCAAAAGTGAATGCATATGAATATATAAATACATATATATTAACTTTTTTGTGGAAGCAAGGAACTAGAAACAAAGTGGATGTTCATCAATGGGAAAATGAGTAAACAAATTGTGATATAGAAAGGTAACATAATACCTTTCTGCTGTAAGAAACAATGGTCTTGAACTCAGATCAGTAGACGAGGAATTATATGAACTAATGCAAAGTGAAGCAAGAAGAATTGGGCTACAGGGGTAGAAAATATAGATAGATAGGTAGATAGATAGATAGATAGATAGATAGATAGATAGATAGATAGATAGATAGACATACAGATAGAATGTTTACAACAGTGTGAGTATAAAGAATAATAAAATTACTGTAGCCAAATTCTGAATAATTAAAATGGAAAAGTTTGATGCTAAAGAATATATATGAGACTCCTCCTCCACTTCTTTTTGAGGTAGGAGACTATGAGGCGAGAATACTACACATATCAAATTAAAATGTATAAGTATATTGATTATATATATATGTGCAAACATATATATTTCTAGAGAGATAGATTAGTTTTCTAAACTATTTTCCCCTCTATTTTTATTCTTTGTTATATAGAATGATTCTCTGTTAGTGGAATAGAAAATGAGTTCATTAGAAGATATAAGTGGAATAAAAGCAAAGATAATCAATAAATATTTTTCAAAGTAGCATTAAATTATTTTAAATAGTACTGTAATTTTATTACCTTATCTGATCCAGCCACAAGCAATTATTACTTTTAAAAATGATGTGTCTCTCATTTCTCGAGTGTTTCACACTTATATTTATATAAATGTTGCATACATCTTAGTAAGTTAAATTCCCAGATATTTAATGTATTTGTAGCTATTTTTAAGAGTTTCTCTTATGGTCATGTCTTCCTCATCTATGTTGATCTGTTCTTAATGTGTTTTTAAATAGAGGTGCTAATGATTTTGTGAATTTATTTTTGTATACTACTACTTCTAAAAAGTTACAGTCTCAAAAAATTATTTAATTCTTCTCCGGATTTTTTTCCACTTTACTATCTCATCATTTGAAAATCTGAAAAACTGTTCTTTAACAATGTTAAAAAACTCTCATTTTGGGGGCAGCTGGGTAGCTCAGTGGATTGAGAGCCAGGCCTAGAGACGGGAGGTCCTAGGTTCAAATCTGACCTCAGACACTTCCCAGCTGTGTGACCCTGGGCAAGTCACTTGACCCCCATTGCCTAGCCCTTACCACTCTTCTGCCTTGGAGCCAATACACGGTATTGACTCCAAGACGGAAGGTAAGGGTTTAAAAAAAACAAAAACAAAACTCTCATTTTATTCTCTTGTTATCATTGCTGTTAGCATGTTTAGAATGATGGAAAACAATAATTAAAAGTTTATCCTTGCTTCAACTTTGTGTTGAGAAGGCTTCTACTGTTTTATCATTATAAAAAATCCACTAGTTCTTAGTTTTAAATATGTGATGTTTATATTAAATGGTGATACATTTTTGAGGCTTTTAAAATTAAATTAAGTATTGTTCCAAAAGCTTTTTCTTTATCTTTTTTTCAAAGAACTCATTTTTCATTACATTTATAGTTTATGATTGTCCTAATTATTTTTTCAAATATATAACTTGTGTAGGCTAGCTGAGATGAATAAAATATAGTCATATTGAAATATATCCTGGGTTCTCCCTTGATGATTTTATTTAGATTAGATTGATCTTTAGTCTTTTTTTAAATTTAAACATTATTTTATATGGTGAATTCCAAATATTATTCATTGAATACAAAAATAATTTTCTTTTCCTTCCTCCCTTCCCACCACCTCTCCCATAGCCGACGATAGCCGGCACGCAATTCCACTGGGTATCACATGTGTCCTTGTTCCAAACCCATTTCCATGTCAGTATTTGCTTTAGGATGCTCATTTAGAGTCTCCATCCCCAATCATATCCCCTCGGCCCCTGTAGTCAATCAGTTGCCTTTCTTCGATGTTTTTGTTCCCACAGTTTGTTCTCTGCTTAAGGATAGTGTTTCTTCTCATAGATCCCTGCAGGTTGTTCAGGATCACTGCATTGACACTAATGAAGAAGTCCATTACGTACAATTGTACCACAGTGTATCAGTCTCTGTGTACAATGTTTTCCTGTTTCTGTTCCTCTCACTCTGCATCAATTTCTGAAGGTTGTTCCAGTCCCCATGGAATTCCTCCACTTTATTATTCCTTTGAGCACAATAGTATTCCATCACCAACATATACCACAATTTGTTCAGCCGTTCCCCAATTGACGGACACCCCCTCATTTTCCAATTTTGGGCCACCACAAATAGCGCAGCTATGAATATTCTTGCACAAGTCTTTTTCCTTATTATCTCTTTGGGGTACAAACCCAGCAGGGCTATGGCTGGATCAAAGGGCAGACAGTCTTTTATCGCCCTTTGGGCATAGTTCCAAATTGCCCCCCAGAATGGTTGGATCAGTTCACAACTCCACCAGCAATGAATTAGTGTCCCTACTTTGCCACATCCCCTCTAGCATTCATTACTTTCCTTTGCTGTCATGTTAGCCAATCTGCTAGGTGTGAGGTGATACTCAGAGTTGTTTTGATTTGCATTTCTCTGATTATAAGAGATTTAGAACACTTTTTCATGTGCTTATTAATAGTTTTGATTTCTTTAACTGAAAATTGCCTATTCATTTCCCTTGCCCATTTATCAATTGGAAAATGACTTGATTTTTTGTACTATTGATTTAGCTCTTTGTTAATTTGAGTAATTAAACCTTTGTTTTAGTCTTCTTTTTGATTAGTTTGAATATGAGGTTTGATTATCAGAACAAGAGTTGTCTTATAAAAGGAATATGGTAGAGTGCCTTTTGGTTCTATTTTTGAGAATAATTTTAACCTTTGCATTAAAAGTCTTTTAATATTTGAATGAAGTCATTGAATATTCATCTCTTCTACTCTCCGCCCCTTCTAACCTTTGTTGTTGCAGTAATACCTAATTGAATATTTCTGTATATTGGAATAGCATCTTTATTTCCTATTTTATTAGCCTGGACTTAAATACATACATATATATATATATATACACAAATATATCTATATATATACATGTGTATATATGCTATTGTTATCAATATTTATCAATTTACTTTGAATTTTCTATTTTTATATCATATAATAATTTATAGCAGGTTAAAATAATTATTTTAAATTCCCTTGTTTTTTATTATTTTATTTTGATTGTCATATTTTCTACTCTTTTAAATCAGGTTATGTCATTTTTGTCTTATCTTTAATTTTGTTTATTAGTTCTATAGTCCTTTTTCCCAAACATCTATATTTTACTCTAATTTCCAATTTTTTTTTCTGTACAGCCCTTAGAGTCACTAATTTCTTTTATTTTAAACTATTTATTCAGTATTAATTTGGTAAAGTTGTCTACAAAGCATAAATTTGTCATGACTGGCTTTTTATATAGTTTTTATTCCTTTATATTCTAAATACAAACAATTTCAAAATAACACAGAATGTTTAGAAATATATGTATGCTTTAATATCATTGAGAAGTCACCATACTTCAGAAAAATCTATAATTATTGTTACTTTAAATGCTTTTATGTAATTCCCCTCATTTTCCTTTTAAGATTTTACTACTCTATTGTTAGATATATAAATACTTAAAGGCACTATTTTTTTGTAATAATTGAAGCATGATATCTTTCCTTTTTGACTGTCTGAAATTTTTCTGTTTCTATTATTGCTTTATCTGAAATTATAATTGAAATTCCTACTTTGTTAGAGTTAATCAAACATAAAAGATTTTGTTAAAGCCCTTCATTTTCCCTCATGTTTTTCTATTTTTAATTACTTATTATATAAAATAACTTTTTTTGAATTTTATTTTCTTGTCTATTCCTCTCCTTTATTTTATCAGAATATAATCTATTTGCTTTAAAATTAAAATTTCTCCTATTAACTAGAAATCTATCCTATTTAAAACAGTATTTAGTCTCTGTAGTTTGTTTTACTTACACTAATTAGAACTCATTCTCTGTTCCCAAAACCATTTCTATCCTGCTTCTCTGCAGAATTTCAAGTTCCTTTAGTTTAAATTTATTTTTTCAAACTCTCTGTGCATATATAAAACTCTCAGCTTATATAAGGCCAAGTATATAATGATCCAAACTCTTCCATGTTATCATCTCTATTTTAATTAATCACTCTACAAGCATCTATGAAGAACTCACTTGCAAATTATTATGTTGAATTCTGTTGTTACAGAGGTAAAAATAACCCATGCCCACAGAGCTTACCTTCTCATGAAGAAGGCATGTAAATATGTAAATGTTTACATAACTTGTAAATAAATAACAGTAAATCATCAGTGACATACAAAAAACAAAGCAGATGGGAGGTAACCTTAGAGGTGAAGGCTTTATCGCCTAAAGATTGAGGAGGAATAGAAAAAGTCTTCAGAGGTGAAATTTGAAGGAAGTCATAGATTCTAAGAAGTGGAGGTAAGAAGAAAGAGCATTCCAGACATGATAGACAGGAAATTTAACAGTATGGAGATAGAGTTAGATTATGGAACAAGACAAATGACACATAGACTAGAAAATTGAGTGTGTGGAGGAAAGTAAAGTGTTAAGATTAGAAAGGCAGTAAGAGCCCAGGTTGTGGCTTTAAATGACAAACATAAGACTTAATATTGATCCTAGAGGTAATAAGGAGTCCCTAGAATTTATTGAGTATACATGCATGGCATAGAAAAGGGAGATAGAGGTGTTGACATTGTTAGACAGAAGAAAGTCACTTTGACCACTGAGGCCTGAACTGATGTGGGGAAAGGACTTGATAAAGGAAAATCAGTTAAAAGACAACTAAAAGAATCTAGGCAAGAGTTGATGGGGCCCAGAATTGGGTCAGTGGTTGTATGGATAGCAAAAGACATTTAAGAGAGATGCTCTGACAATAGAAACAATATTTCAGGATTATTAATGTCAATGCCCTTTCCAAGAAATATTGGTTTTATTCCCTTCATTTTCTTATTCTCATTTGATTCTAGAATTCTATGTAACCAATTAATACTAACTTGTAATGGAGACATTCACATACTAACAAAAAACTTCTGTAACACTAAATCCAAAGGGCGAAATCATATTCTTTGATTTTCCTTCTTTATTTGTCTCTTTGATTTCATGACAACCACTCTTTGAACCTCCAATTCTCTTTTCCATCCCCTCCAACCCATGTCTTCTCAGACACTCAACACATTTATCCCGCAGTGAGTATTATTACCAAGTCACAGGACCATTACTTTTTGAAACAGATATCCTGAAGTGTCAAAACACCACTAAGCTAGTCTCACCCATTACAAACCCAAAAGGTTTACTTCAAACTTTTGCAAGCTTTCCCTTTTTTTCTGACTGTCCTTTGATGGTCTCTCTTTACTTCATCACACAAAGGATGGAGAGTTTGGGGGAGAGTTAGGAGGTGGAAAATGAAAATATTTCATCTATATATTGGCTTGAGTTTATACTCATCCCATCATTTCAATTCTTCATCTGAGAGATATTCCATTGTCTTGGCTCATCACTTACTATAGTGTCTTAGTAGTGAGAATGTTTACCTTGAAATATTAGATCACTTATAATACTTACACTCCTGACTTTTCTAACTAGTCCTTAGTTTCCTCCTCCATAAAATTATGAGGGTAGACTGACCAGAGAACTTCTAAGGTCCCTTCTAACTCCAAATTAGCACCCTGTGACATGCCACTTAGTAGTGTTTGAGGTTGGGTCAGTTGCTGGAGTCTCTTAGAGCCTAGGATTTCATTTCTACAAAATAGGAATTCTTTTATTATTCACTCAATAAAGTTGTTTTAAGATTATGCATGTAAAATCCCTATCATAGCATTGGAAGTATTGGCCTAGCCAGCACTTGTGGAGCTGCACTATTCTATTGCCCTCTTCCCAGCACTTCAAGGCATTTTTTTTTCATGTCCTGCCCCTCTGTCCAGCCACCCAAAGCAAGCACTTCCTCCCTCAGTTCTTTTTGGTAGAGGGGGGGGCAAGGAGTGGGGGTGCTTACAAAACAGCTTGAATTTGACCTCTGCACACTAAACTCAAAAAACATTCACCAATGTTGCCTCATAATAATTCACTGTATTATTAATATCCTCCTATTCTGAAATCCTATCCTAAGGCTTAATAGGATTATCATATCAGAGATATAGAATTGGGAGAGACCTTAAGGTTATCTAGAACAACCCACTCCTTTCATAGATCAGGAAACCAAGACTGAGAAGTTAAGTGTCTTGGCCAAGCTCAAAAAGGCATTATGTGGTAGAGGCAGGTTTCAAACAAAAGTCATCCAATTTCTTTCTTGCCCTACCTTATTTGCTCACATTTATATAGCATATATTTATATCATTATATAATTACATTATTTATATTCTATAAATGTATCAATATGGTGATAGAGATTTATATTTATATTGACACATAGGATACATTTTTTTCATTCATTCATCTGTTCTTTCTTCTATACTACCTTATGCTGCCTCTTTATGAAAGCCAGAAGGTGCCTTTGAAACCTGAAAACCTTTGTTAACAAAAGTCATTTTTGGATTTCTTCTGTTTTTTCTCTGTGACTGTTTACTGGGTTAACCAAGTGTGGAGAGTCTGATCACCAAAAGAGGCTAGCCAGCAGATGATAAAGTTTAGTTTCCCTCCACTCCCCACAGACTCAGCAACTCATAAACTCTTCTGCCAAGATATTGTAGAACTTCCTTCCACTCTGGGGTGACAGAAGGATGAATAAATACAATAGAATGAATACATTTTCCTTACTCTGACCTTTGGGGAAAAAAAGTAGTTCAACTCCAGTTGGACCCATTTAAAGAGAGGAAAATGGGGTTCAGAGACATTAAATAATTTGCCTTACTGGTAAATAACAGAATCAAAATGGAAATTCAAATATCCTGCCCCCAAGTTCATTACTGTTACTTACACTGTGTTGCCCACCATGTGCTACCACATGGATGCAATTATGGATCTTCAAAGGTATCAAAGTATCATTTTGATTTCATGTTTAGTGTAACTAAGAAAATATTGAGGAGTAATACGAGGAAGAAAATAGGGAGGTAGATGATAGATTGATGTAAATATATGGATGGATAGATAGATAAATATGACAGATGGGATAGGTAAATAGAAAGGATAAATGATTCAGAGATAATATATAATACAGATAATAAAAATACATTAATGTGTATGAATATAGGTTAGGTATGCATACATACATTATAATGTATATTTGTACATGTAGGTATGAATATATATAAATAAATATAAATATATATATATAAAGATTCCCTTTTATTCATAGTTGAGGGGGGATCTGGGACCAAGTATATCTCCTAACCCATAAGCAGCTGGTAGAGGCATTACACTAACAGGTATGTATAAATGTATTATGTATATATATATAAAATATCTCTCTATATAAAATACTTTTCTTGAGAATTGCATATTCAAAGTTCAGTCACACATGTATATACATATATTTATATATGTGCATAAATATACATATAATATACACATATCATTTTCCTGAGACTTGCAAATTATCTCTCTTATCACTATCTCATCACTTCCCAGGAGGCCTTGGGATTGTCACCAAAATATTTGCATATCAGCAACATTTGTCTCTTGAGCAGCATTGTTAACAGTTGTTGGGTGAAATATTTCACATTGTCTAAAGGTAAGAAAAAATGCACAAACAGAACAAATGCCAGAATTTTCATAAAACACACAAAAATAAAGACTATCACTTTGCAAAGAGCTGTGCATATACCTTACAAAAGTACTACAACAAGATCCCAAGCCAAGAAAAGTGTGACAACTTTCAAAAAATAGCTTGAGTGAGAGTTCTTGGCTGCAAATAATTGTGGCTCAAAGCTCAAAGTGTAGGGTAGTCCTTGTGCTTGTCATCCCAAGAGAAAGTTTATATTGGTTTCCTTCCCAAATCACTTATGCCTAGAAGACATATTACTTTTCTGTATTCTTTGACATTTAATGTTTGATCCATGTCCATTCCACAAACATGTATTCAAGCCTATTCTATATAGAACACCATAGCACTTGCTGAGAGATATAAAGATTAGATATTTAAATGATATCTGTTTTCATGAACTTTACATCTGGAGGAAAACTATTAAGCTTCACATCTTTATAGAACTTTTAAAAAATTCATTATTTCATCAGAACCTCAAAACAACCATCTCCCCAAAATTACAAGTACTTTTATTGTTTCACAAATGAGTAAACTGAGACTTATGAACTTTCTGTGTCTTCCCAAATATAAATATTAATCAATAGTACTGAGAATTGTATAATTAGAATTTTTCTCCCCAAAACTCTCTTTCCCAGCTTCTCATGTTCCTTCTCACATTATGTGCTAACTAAGGGAGGATATAAGTTTTGTGTAGCTCTCTCTCACTCTCTCTTTCTTCCCCTCATCCCAGCTGGGGAAGCTGGCTTTAAGCCAGGCAGGGGAATATGGTATTATTTTTGTTACATAATTAGCTTATATATGTCTATTTCTTTTTATTCCTTCTACTTCAAGTGATTATTAATAAATCTTATAAAATATAATACTTGGAGTTATTGATATCAATTTTAATCTTACAAAATAAAAGCCAGGTTTTCTAAATTTTAATTTATTTTTGTTTTTGGTATATTAACTTGTTACTCATAATTATTTACATATGATTTAGATTAATTTCTCAATTAGACTATAAGCTCCACGAAAGTAAGGAGGCATATTAATACTATGGAAAGAAGTTTACTACAAAAGTAATGAGAGATATTCCACAACTCACTCCACAAAAACTATCATGAGCAAAAGCAATAACTGGTGCACGAATAATTTATAATGGTGAACCAAAACCAATACCACACATTATTAAGCTGGCAATGTGATTTTTTGACTCCACTCAAATTCTATTCTGAACCATAATCATAATGTGAAGGTGACCATGGATTCTGGAGTGCTATGCTAGGAGAGCTGGAAAGCCTTCCAGCATACAGTGTACACTGCACATCTTCTCTTAGAACAAGTCTGGTTAAGCTCAGTCACCAGCCTGTCTACAGGGAGATGAATATTTTCAATTACAGCAAATCCCCAAGACCATCCACTAAGTCATGAAGCTTTCAGATTATTGTCTGATGCCTCTGAAGTTGATCCAGTGGGAAACAAATGCCCTTTGCCCAGTGATTACAGTTCTATACCTCAAAGAAACCAGAGAAAGAAGAAAAAGGAGGAATGGGTACAAAATATTGATACGTATTCTTTTTGTGATGGAAAAATCTAGAAACTAAGCAGTCACTCACCTATTAAGAAATGGCTAAACAAATTATGGCATAAAATTAAATAGAATAGTATTACTCTATAAGAATTGGTTAAAAGGACAGTTCTAAAGGAAACTATGAAGACCTTTATGAACTTTATGGACCAAAGGGGACAAAACTAAGAACAACTTCTACGATAACAATATTATGAATAAAAATAACTTTAAAAGACTTTGGAATTCTGAATAATGCATTGCTAAATCACAAATTCAGAGGCCTAAAGACAAAACATACTTTTTAGCCAAATAGATGAGTGACTTAACATTCAGAATGAGATTATATTTCTGGATATGGCCAATGTAGGAATTTGCTTTGTAAAATTATGTACCTTTGCAATGAGGTTTATTATTTTGTTTAGATTATATATAAATAGATATGATATTAATATATGTAAATATGTGCAGGTATATTATACATATATGTGTACTCATGTGTTTGTGTATTTGTTGTTGCTGAGTTTTTTCAGTCATGTCTGACTCTTTGTGACCCCATTTGGGGTTTTCTTGGCAAAGATACTGAAATGGCTTGACATTTTCCTCTCCAGTTTATTTTATTAGATGAGTAAACTGAGGCAAACAAGATTAAGTGACTTGCTAGGGTTGTGCACACACATGGGTGACGTATATATGCCACATATGGATCAATGGATGTAAGAACATTCAGTCTTCAGGAAAACATGGGAAAATTTCTAGGACCTGATGCAAAGAGAAATGAGCAGAACTAGAACAATTTATGTAATAATGACAATACAATAACAGCAATATAGAGGTAATCAACCATGAAAGAATGAATGACTTATTAATATAATAATTCATCACAACTCAAAAAACTCATAATGTAAAATGCTCTCCGTTTCCAGAAAGAGACCTGACAGACTCATCTTTTCCCCTTTATTTTTCCTGTTTCTGCCCTGCCACCCCCAGACAGATAACACATTTGATATAGAAATAGGTCTTGCATAACTTCAGATGTATAATGAATATTGTATTTCTTGCCTTTTTAATGGGTAGAGGAGAGGTGAAGAAGGAGGGCAGAGAATTTGGAAATAAAAACTAAAATTAAAATAAAAAAGCACCTTGTTTGAAGTTTAAGAACTTGGTTCTAAATGCTATTTCTGACACTGACCTTGGGCAAATCATTTAACTTCCTGGCCCCTAATTTTCTCAATTCTAAAATGAAAGGAGTGGACTAGTGGTCTCTGAAGCCCTTTATACCTGAAGGGCAATGATAAGAAGTCACAGACTTTTGAAATATTCTGGTTTGTATTGCTTGAGACATCTCCTAAAACTGGAACAAATAACCAGGTGAAGAAGATAAAGTCAAGTTTTGGCCAGAACTTCTCTAATCTTAATGGGTCTGTATAAAAGTGAAAATAACCTTGGCCTAACTACCTTCAAGAAATAGAAGATTGGAATCAAGGGTGAACCTCGGATAAGGAAAAAAAATCCTTTAGCCATCCCCACCTCAAATTTAACTTGGACCACATCCACACACATCCACAAAAGAATAATTGGGTGAAAGAGATTTCTGCTCAACGAAGAACAAAAGGGAAGGTAGGTAACATAGTGGATGGCAAACCAGGAAGACCTGGGTTTAAAGCTGGCCTTAAACATTTCCTAGCTGTGTGACTCTGGGAAAGTCACTTTAGTCATAGAATTGGTAATTAATTAATTGTTAATTAAGGGTTTAAAAAAAGAATAATGCCAAAGACCTCAAGGCAATAATAATAATAATAGTAATAATAATATCTAGCACTTATATGGTACATTAAGGTTTGCAAAATGCTTTTTATGCATTATATCATTTAAGCCTCACAATAAACCTAAAAGGGACTTGTTCAAGGTCGCACAGCTGGTAAGTGTCTGAGGCTGAATTTGAACATAGATCTTCTGATTGCATGTCCAATATTCAATACAATATGTCACCCTCCAAAATGTTTTTAAAGATGAAAAAAGTAGGAGAGATTTCTCTAAATAAAAGCTGTGCTTCCCAGGAAATTTTGTTTAAAATGACTCAGTGAAATAGAACTATTTGTGAGAGAACTATCATCTCCTCACTCATTTCCCTACAACTCTTCTCCTACAGCAATGCACAAAAACTCTTTTAGGGTCTCAGTAGAACTCTATACATCTCCATGGTGTCCCAAACTCACCACTCCTTCCTTGGACCCAATTCTTCTACAACTCCTTCACTTAAAATAATTCATTGTGGTAGAGTCTCTGTAGCAATGTTTGGGGGCAAATAAGAATTAATATTTGTGTGTCTTGTATTTGCATAAGTTTGGAGGGGTGGAGTCAAGATGGTGGCTTAGGAGCAGCAATAGTTTAGACCTCTGAAAATCCTTCCTTACCAATCACAAACCAAATGCTCCTAGGGGACTGAAAATCAAACCTAACAACAAGACAGAGCAGGGGAACCCTCCTGCTGGACTCAATTTCAAAGGTACACCCCCCCAAAAGCCGGAATCTGAGAACACTTGGGTTTAAGGGGAAAGCAGAAGGAAGGTCCCAGGACCCCTCCCCCTGCCCACATAAAGCACTGAATCCCCAGCGGTAGCTGGAAGCTCTGGGAGGACAAAGGTGCTGGTCTAGAGGGTGGACCTTGTGGGCAGGACTGTGCCAGACTCAGAGCATCAAACACAGGCAGCTGGAGAGAGATTGCAGAGCTGGCAGCCTGGATGACTGAGACCTTCCATTTGGCTCCAGCCTTCCAGGCGGTTTTGGCCTCAGGGCACATCCAGCCCACCCCAGCTGAACTTAATCCCATCAAAAGTCTTCAGAGTCCAGGGAAGCCAGGACTCCTGCCCCCCTAGTGAACTACCAAAAAACTTCTTTACTGAATTAGAAAAAAAACAAAACATAACAAAATTCATTTGGAAGAACAAAAGATTAAGGATATCCAGGGAAATCATGGGAAAAAATGCAAAGGAAGGAGGACTTACAGTCCCAGATCTCAAACTTTACTATAAAGCAGTGGTTATCAAACAATTTGATGCTGGCTAAGAGACAGAAAGGAAGATCAGTGGAATTACCTCAACAGGACAGTCTATGATAAACCCAAAGATCCCAGTTTTGGGGACCAAAACCCACTTTTTGATGAAAACTGCTGGGAAAATTGGAAAACAGTATGGGAGAGATTAGGTTTGGATCAACATCTCTCACACTACACTCAGAATGGGTGAATGACCTGAATATAAAGAAGGAAACTATAAGGAAATTATTCAAACACAGAATAGTATACTTGTCAGATCTTTGGGAAAGGAAAGACTTTAAAACCAAGCAAGAGCTAGAACAAAATCACAAAATATAAAACCAATAATTTTAATTACATCAAATTAAAAAGTTTTTGTACAAACAAAACCAATGCATCCAAAATTAGAAGGGAAGCAACAAATTGGGAAACAATCTTCATTACAAAAACCTCTGACAAAGGTCTAATTACTCAAATTTATAAAGAGCTAAACCAGATGTACAAAAATCAAGCCATTCTCCAATTGATAAATGGGCAAGGGACATGAATAGGCAATTTTCACTTAAAAAAATCAAAACTATTAATAAGCACTATTAATAATAAGAAAAAGTGTTCTAAGTCTTATAATCAAAGAAATGCAAATCAAAACAACTCTGAGGTATCATCTCACATCTAGCAGATTGGCTAACATGATAGCAAAGGAAAGTAATGAATTTTGGAGGGGATGTGGCAAAGTTGGGACATTAATTCATTGCTGGTGGCACTGTGAATTGATTCAACCATTCTGGACGACAATTTGGGAACTATGCCCAAAGGAAACTAAAAAGACTCTCTGCCCTTTGGTCTAGCCATAGCACTGCTGGGTTTGTACCTCAAAGAGATAATAAGGAAAAAGCCTTGTACAAGAATATGCATAGCTGCGCTCTTTGTGGTGGCCAAAAATTGGAAAATGAGGGGATGCCCTTCAATTGGGGACTGTGGTATATGTTGATGATGGAATATTATTATGCTCAAAGGAACAATAAAGTTGAGGAAGTCCATGGGGACTGGAACAACCTCCAGGAATTGATGCAGAGTGAGAGAAGCAGAACCAGGAAAACATTGTACACAGAGACTGATACACTGTGGTATACCCGAATGTAATGGACTTCTCCATTATCGGCAATGCAATGACCCTGAAAAACTTGGAGGAACCTACGAAAAAAACCACTATCAACATTCTACTGTGGGAGTAGTAACACAAAAGAAAAACAACTGGTTGAATACATGGGTCGAAGGGATATGGTTGGGGATGTAGACTCTAAATGAACATCCTAGTGCAAACAACAACATGGAAATAGGTTCTGATCAAGGACCCAAGTAATACCCAATGAAATTGTGCATTGTTTGTGGGAAAAGTGGGTGGAAGGGAGGGAGGGAAATAAATTGATTATTGAAACCAAGGAATAATGTTCTAAATTGACTAAATAAACTTATCCAAATGGAAAAAAATAAAGTCCAATAAAAATTTCAAAAACAAACAAACAAACAAACAAAAAACAACTAAGTATGTTAGAATAGTGGGAAGCTGGGTCATTCAGCGGATGGAGAGCCAGGCCTAGAGATGGGAGGTCCTGGGCTCAAATCTGGGCTCAGATAATTCCTAGCAGTGTGGCCCTGGGCAAGTCCCTTAACTCCCATTGCCTAACCCTTACCGCTCTTCTGCCTTGGAACCAACAAACAGTATTGATTCAAAGATAGAAGATAAGGATTTAAAAACAAAACAAAATAAGTATACTAGAATAATGAAGTCTTTTGGCTGATAGCACTCTATAGTATAAAAATGCAAAAACATTTCACATATATAATTGCTATCAATTTATTTCCTACTCAGTGAGTAAGGAAGGTTTGGAAGAAAGGAGAGAATATGGAATTCAATTTAAAAAGAAAAAAGTAAAAATGAATAAATAATTTTTAAAAGAAAAAAGAATAGTAATAGTAGTCTAGACTATGTTGGAGTAATCTTAAATTTTTTGGTGCTTATCAAACTTAGAAAGCAACAGATTATAAATGTGCATTTGTATCATTTTGTTGGTTATCTAGAAAATCTTAATAATGCATAAAATGTGAAAGTGTATCATTTATACTTTTTCAAAATTTGGCTGTTAGACATTTAACAGAACATCCCTATTCTTCAAAGGGTTATTATATAGATAAAATGAAATCACATATATCACTTAGGGGCAGCTGAATGATTCATGGGATAATTCAAATCTAGCCTTAGAGACTTATTAGCTATGTGACCCTGGACAAGTCACTTAACTCTGCCTCAGTTTCCTCATAAGTCAAATGAGGTAGAGAAACCACTCAATATCTTTGCCAAGAAAACCCCAAATGGGACCATGAAAGGTCATGAAGAACAACCAAAACTACTAAACATCAATAACATCAGCTAGCATACACCAAACCATCATTTAAAGATCTTTTATCATTATTATTATTCAGAATATTTAATAGACTCAAACTTCTATAGCGGAAAGGATCTCAGAGGCCATCTAGTCTAAGTCCTTCATTTTACAGGCCCTAAAAAGTAAAATCTCTTACCCAAGGGCACAAAGGTAGTAAGTATCAGAAATTCTGGTCCTCTGAGATTAGAACCAGTATTCTTTCTCCTTTGCCAGCAGACCATCTAAAGAACTCCATGACATTTGAATTAGGCTCCTTTCTTAAGTTACTATTCTAAAGACATTCTCTTCCCATTACAATCCACAAAATGTAGGTTATAATTGTAACTCTGTACAAATTTTTAATATTCTAATTGAGGATGATGAGGAAGATGTGATAATTACATATGTGAAGTTGCAAAGCAATTCACATGTATTATCTCACTTCAATCATTTATTAAACATTTCCTATATATAAAACTTTATGTATTTAAAAAATATATTTTTATTCATTTCATTAAATATTCCCCAATTACATGTTAAATTTTTAATATTCCTTTTAATTGTGAGTTCTTAGGGAAAAAATGAAAAATTATTTTTGAAAAGTTTTTGAGTTCCAGGTAGAATTATCTAATTTGAGTTTCACAATAAATTTAACTTTGACATTGGTAATATATTTTTGTATTATTATTCCCATTATCATGCAAGAGAAAGCAGAGATTGACTAAGATTCAGAAGCATGCTTGGTCTTGTAGTTAGTAAGGAACAGACATTGAGATTTCATGATCGAATGGAAAAAAATGTTGAGCCTGGAATTAGATGACTGGGTTCAAACTTTGGTTCTGCCACTTACTGTCTGAATTTGTGAAGGTGACATAATCTCACCAACTCACAGGCTGTAAGATTTGGATACAATTGTGGTTTTTTCCCCCTACCAATATTTTATTTCATTTTCCACCATGAGTTGTTCCTTTTTAAAATTTTTGTTTCCCATTATTAACTTTATTTTCTCCACCTCCTCTAAGCCCCCTAATTAATGAAGAAAAAGGAAAAGAAAAAGAAAACCCTTGAAAAAAAAGTTGTAAAATTGAACAACTTTGAAAGACTTAAGAACTCTAATAATACAATGGCCAACCATTGTTCTGGCATTTTCTTATAAAAGAGCAGTGCATCTGGAAAGTAAAAAAAAAAAAAGAAAATCATTTAAAGAATCAACCTTTAATAGGTTTAAAATTAGATTTTCACACATTATTGTTTCTTAAAGTAGGACACACCTAAGATTCATAATGCTTTAAGCCATGGATCTCCATTCCCCACTCTAAAAATTTCTCATTTGTATTCAACTAGAAACCAAATTGATAATGTCATCCTGAGATGCTTCCATAAACATTCATCTGTTTCAAAAATTTAACTGTATTACACCCTCAGTAGCTGTCACAGTATTATTACTACTTAGCTCTTCCTCCCCCCACCTTTGGTTATTTCAGGATTTATCAATTCACATTATTTTCTGAAATGAGCCTTTGATCACACTAACATGTATTTTCCATAATCCAAGGTGATGGCAGTCAAGGTTATCATTCATAATTACATGCTGAAGAAGTTGGTGATAGTAGAAAAGATAATCAGAAATTAATGATCTAAATATCAGGTGGGGAAAAAATCACTGTAATTACTTTGTACTATAATTACAATTCTAAATGACCCTTTTGTCAAACTTATTTTAAGGCAGCTGAATTGCACAGTGGACAGAATACAGACTCAGAATCTGGAAAATTCATCTTCCTGAGTTCAAATCTGGCCTTGGACATTTGCTAGCTATGTGCCCCTGGGCAAGTCTAGTAAACCTTTTTTGTTTTATTGAAAAATGATTTTCTATTAAACCTTTAAGATTTAAATCTTAAAAAGTGTAGGGATGAATACTGAACCTTCTTCTTTGTGGAGTACAGAAGTTAGGTTAAATTAAACTTTTCCATAAGGCTTGTTTAAAGATTTTTTTTCCTTCCATATAGCAACAAGGTGGTATAGTGGATGGAGTACCAGGTCTAGAGTTCAACTCTAGCCTCAGATGCTTATCTGCTATATGATCCTAAGCAAGGCATTTAACCTCTGTTTGTCTTAGTAAAATGGGGATAATGACAATAAAAGCACCTGCTTTGTGGTTGTGGTAAAGATCAAATAAGATAATATGTGTTAAGTTCTCAGCACCGTATCTGGCACATAGTAAACACTCTACACAATGGTAGCTATTGTTATATGGAAAAGTCAATGACTGGACAAGAGACTACAGAGACTTAAACTACTGTCACAAAGAAGCAATATTAGCTCTTTCAGACAAGAAGAGAATGATTATGGTGAACTGAAATAGTTAAAGAGTTATAGGGTCATACACATAAAGCCAGAGGGATCATCTACCCTTCCATTCTAAAAATTGCCATTAGTATCTAGAGGAGGAAAACATTTTCCCTCAATCCTCACTTTTTATAAGTTAGAAAATTTAGATTCAAAAAAGAATAGTGATCTGTCCTAGACTATACAACTTATTACTGAAAGAAGCAAAAGTTGAACCCAAGTCCTCTAATCTCCATCTTTAAAAATATACAGTATTGGGACAATAAGTTATCTCAATGAATAGAGAGTCAGTCCTGGAGACAGGAGATGCTGGGTTTAAATCTGGGCTCAGACACTTCCCAGCTGGGTGACCCTGAGCAAGTCACTTAATCCCCATTGTCTAGCCTTTATTGCTCTTCTGGCTTGGAACCAATACACAGTCTTGATTCTAAGACAGAAGGTAAGGTCTTTAAAAAATGGGTTTATAAATGATCCTAGAAAGGTGAATCTTTGAATGGGGAAGACTGGGAAGAGGTGGAAGAATGATACTCCTGGAAAGATAAAAGGGTCAAGTAATAGAGCCTCATGTGAACACAACGTCTACATGGGATGTCCAACAGTAAATAAAAGTGCTTTTTGAGTAAAGCCAACTACCAATCACAGAATGACAAGTCTTGAAATGGTGGCTTCTGCTGATCTGCTGAATGCATCTAAATTATATCCATGTACATCGTACATGCTGACTCTTTGGATTTTAGTTTCCAAATCTATAAAATTAAGCAGCTACCAGCAAGATTTTAACCCTGATATTTTTATCAATAAGTTATCCTGTGGAAAGAACACAATAGGGTTTTCAACCATACCTACTCATTTTCATACTAATTAATAATAGAATTGTGATTCTTGAAGCCAAAAGTTCAATATATACTTATTTATGTGCTCATATGTATATTCTGGATTAAAATAAAAATACTTGCTTAGCTACTGTGAAGCTGGTCTGTATGTGATTAAGCAAATGACGTCTGCCCCAGTACAGAGAAAATTGTAATTTTCCTTTTTTTAGTCTAAAAATATCACTGAAGAGATTAATATCAATTTCTTTAATCCCAAGGCCCTTTTGCAAATTATTATCATGAATCTCACACTTGAAGTTTAGCATTAACATTAACAAGCACTGAGTTAATAGTGAGTGAAAAGTCAATGATTTCCCACACACAGACACACAAGACCAGCAGGAAAATCTGATCCATTAGAAACTTTCCCTAAAGTCAACCCCTTAGACAGCTGAAAAATTGCTAACTAATCAAAGATTGCTCCATGTGGATGATACGCACAGGAAATGCATGTGGTCCCTGGAACAAAGCACTGTATTGAGAAAGAGTTGGTGGGGCCCTACTCAGATGTTCCACTGAAAACAAAAATAGGGGTTACTCCCCCTAACTTAATGTCGGTTCAAAACACATTATTCTGTTTCCAACATATTTCTTATAGAATGATTCTCACTACATAAACATGCCCTCTATTTTAATTAACTCATTCTCTGCTGTGTTCTGACCCTCAAGAGACATAGGCAAAAACTCATGCCATTAAAATAAATTGTTGAAAAGTCATCATGCTCTGGTAATATTATTGGTGGGTGGGAGAGGATGGATTTTTGCTAAATAAACTTACACACATGAACTTACTTTAAATCCTGTCATGCTGTCACCTTCAAAAGTCACTTTTAAGCAAAACGTTCAAGCAGGACTAGTTGGTGCCTCTTATCAAAGGTGAGCCCCCAAAGCTGTCCAAGACGATTCCAGAAAACCTGCATTGTAAGACTTCAGACTCAGGACACCGAGCCTGCTTTACCTGGAGTTTCAAGATAAAGGAAACAAAACCCAAAGATTGAAAAGGAGAAAAAAAAATCTCTCTTTTGGTAGGGCATTTTTTTTTTATTAATGTTTGCACTGAATAGATTAAATTTGGACAAAGTGTTTGGAACTGTGATGATGAAGTATGTCAGCTAATATTTTAAGCTCCTGTAAATTGGAACTTTTTCAATGAAAAAGGGAAAAATAATGACCTCTTTTTCTGTCCCAGAACTTCCACTGAAAATGTATTAAACCATTGAGGAGTTACTCTGACTAACTTTAAGAGTAAGTAAGAAATAGTCAATATTGGAAGGACTACAGGAAGAAAAGTATATGAATCCAGTGCTGGTGGATCTCTGATATAGATTCATTTCCTTGGAAAATGATCTGGTATTTGTAGGAAAAGATAATAAACTGTTGTCCTTTGACCCAGCAATTCTACTTTATGGGAACAAACACCCAGGAGGGCAAAAATCAAAAGAAAGATCCTACATGTAGCAAAATATTCTTGTGGGGAAAAAAATGAAAAAGAAATCAATTGCCCATTGATCAGGAAATGAATGAACAAATTCTGACATAGGAATATAAGGGATATACTGGAAGACAGGACATATTAAAGGAATTCAGAGAAACAAGAAATGACTAAACTAATGAAAAAAGGACAGTAGGATTAGGATAATAAAATATGTAATATTACAATAATGTAAATGAAAGTAATATTAAATCCAATCAGATCAAATCAATTTCAGTGAGTATTCTTGATTCTGGAGTACAGATGAGAAAATATATTCCTTTCCTTTTGGTAGAGAAGTGGAGTATGTGTGTTGTGGGGTAGGGTGGGAGGACTTTTTGAATAGACAATGAAAGAAGTCAATGGTATTGTTTTGTGATAAAGCAGGGGATGGTATACTTTGGTATGGATTTTGCAACTAACTAGTGAAAGAAATTCACAGATTATTATTTTTTGAATATCTTATTTAGTCAATTTAGAACATTATTCCTTGGTTACAAGAATCATATTCTTTCCCTTCTCCCCTCTCCCACCCCTTCCCATAGCCCACGAGCAATTCCACTGGATATTACATGTATCCTTGATCAGAACCTATTTCCATGTTGTTGATGTTTGAACTGGGGTATTCACTTAGAGTCTATATCCTCAATCATATTCCCCTCGACCCATGTAATCAAGCAGTTGTTTTTCTCCAGTGTTTTTACTCCCACAGTTTTTCTTCTGAATGTGGATAGTGTTCTTTCTCATAAATCCCTCCTGATTCACAGATTATTTTTGCCTGAAATGTTCTTCCTCTTTGAAAGACCTTGGACATTGGTAAGTCATTTTGTCTCTCTGAGTCTCAGTTTCCCTTTCTATAAAATGGGGTTAATAATAATATGCCAACTACCATAAACAGACAGATAGGTAGAGGGTTTTTATTTATTTATTTGTTTGTTTTTACTTTGAAGCTCTATATAAATGTGAGTTGCTGACTATAAGACTAAAATATGGCAACCACTTATAGCTTGCATCCTCTTCAATCCTCTCTGATGAAAGTAATGATAGTTATCAAGATATGTTCCTAGACTTTCTTGTATCTCTCCTTTGTCCTTATCGCTCCATATACCTGTATATAGCATTTGGTGGCTCCAGTACAATGTAAATTCCTTGAGCACTGAGGCTATCATATTCTTCCTTATATCCCCAGAAACTAGTCTTTCATATACTAATGTTTGCTGAATTGAAATGAAGTTTGTGACCCAAGTTTCCAAAGAGGAACTTATAAGGTGGTTGATAAAGACAGGGAATATATTCATTTAAAGCCAAATAATCAACAATCATATATAGAGTTAGAAATAACTTCAAAGGCTACTAAATCTAACCCCCTCATTTTCAGCTAAATAAACAAGACTCAGAGAGTATAAATGATTTGTTCAAGATTACAAAGGTCAGAGGCAGGATTTGTACCTAGGTCCACTGACTCAAGAGCCAGTGCTCAATTAGATATCACATATAAGCCAGTGCATGAGGAGCTATAAATGTAATGAGTGTTTTTGGAATCCAGAGAGACAGAGATGGCACTATGAACTAATGTCAGGGGAGTCTCCATGAAAGAAGTCTGACCTATGCCTTACAGGTTGGATGTCATTCATATAAGCAAAGGGACATGGATAGAAACATTTTATTGTTTTCGTGAGTCTCCAATTTACTAGCGGTGGTCTTTCTTCAATTGTTCAGACCACTACTTATACACACACCTTCTTATACTTCTTATACTATTCATCTCTTGTCCATACCTCTCATAAATCCTCCAGCAGGAGGTCTACCAAATGTGCTAGAAGATTTCTCTAGATTGTAGAACATGGGTTCTTAACCTTTTTTGCATTAGGATTCCTTGGGCAGTCAGACAAATTTTAAGGGTACCTTCTTAAAAGAATGTTTAAATGCATAATAAAAGTGCATATGATTACAAAGGAAACCGATTACATTGAAATAGTTATCAAAACTTTAAAAATTTTATTTTTATTGTCATGCAAAACACACTTCTATATTGGTCATCTTTGTAAGAGAACACTCATACATAACCAAAACCCCCAAATAAAACTGTAAATACTCTGAAATGAAAGATGACACCAACAGTTCTTTCTCAGAGGCAGATAACATTCCCCAGGATGTCTTTCAGAATTCTTCCAGATCATTGCATTGCTGAGAGTAGTCAAGTTTTCACAGATAATCATCATATAATATTGCTATCATTGTGTACAATGTTCTCCTAGTTCTGCTTATTTCTCTCTGTATTAGAACTTGCAGATATTTCTAGCTTAATAGTATTCCATCACCAACATGAACCATAATTTGGTCAGTCATGCCCCAATTGATGGACATCCCATCAATTTCCAACATTTTGCCACTACAAAAAGAGCAGCTATAAATATTTTTGTACAAATAGGTCCTTTCCCATTTTTATTATCTCTTTTTGATACAGATCTGGGAGTGATATTACTGGGCCAAAGGGTATGTACAGTTTTGTAGCCCTTTTGGTATAGATTCAAATTGCCCTCCAAAATGGTTGGTTCAGTTCACAACACCACCAGTACTGCATTAGTGTCCCAATTCTTTTCACATTCCCTCCTACGTTTACCACGTTCCTTTATTTCCATATTAGCAAATCTGATAGGTATGAGGAGGTACTTCAGCATTGTTTTAATTTGTATTTCTATAATCAAGAGTGATTTCGAACATTTTTCCATCTGATTATCAATGACTTTGATTTCTTCATCAGAAAATTTCCTTGTTCGCCTCCTTTGACCATTTGTCAATTGGGGAATGGTTTGTATTCTTATAAATTTGACTTAGTTCTCTATAAATTTGAGAAATTAGACCTTCATCAGAGAAATTTGTTCTAAATTTTTTCCCAGTTTGTTGTTTCCCTTCTAATCTGGGTTACATTACTTGGTTTGTATAGAACCTTTTGAATTCAATGTAATAAAAATTACTCATTTTATATTTTATAACACTCTCTTATTTGATCATAAATTTTTCTTTTCTGCAAAGATCTTCCATATAAACTATTCTGTGTTCCTCTAATTTAGTTATGGTATTGCTCTTTATATCTAAATCATATATCCATTCTGACCTTATCTTAGTATAGTGTGTGAGATATTGGTTTATACCTAGTCTCTGTCTTTCTGTTTTCCAATTTTCCCAGCAATTTTTGTTAAATACTGAGTTCTTATTGCAAAAGCTGGGATATTTAGGTTTATCAAACATGAGGTTCCTGAGGTTATTAACCTGTTTATATTGTATATCTAATCTATTCCATTGATCTACTATTCTATTTCTTAGCCAGTACCAAACCACTTTGATAATTGCTGCTTTATAACACAATTTGAGATCTAGTACTGGTAGATCACCTTTCAAATTTTTTTCAGAAGTTCCCTTGATATTCTTTATTATTTGTTCTTCCAGAAAATTTTTATTATTCTTTTTTCTGGTTATATAAAATAATTATTTAATAGCTTTGTTGGTATGGCAATGAATATATTAATTTAGGTATGATTGTGATTCTTATTATATTAGCTTGGCCTACCCGTGAGAAATTAATTGCTTAGATTTGACTTTATTTGTGTCAAAGATGTTTTGTAATTGTGTTCATATAATTCCTATGTTTGCCTTGGCAAATAGATTCCCAAGTCTTTTATATTGTTTGGAGTGATTTTAAATGAAATTTCTCTTTCTACCTCTTGCTGTTGGACTTTATTAGTAACATATAGAAATGTTAATGATTTATGAGTATTTATCAAAATATTTTTAAAAACATATTCATACACTCCCAGATTAAGAACCTCCACTCTAGGTCCCTTGATACTACCTAGATGCCAACAGAGTACAATGGCTTATTGTCAGTTTCTCTTCTTTCTTGATATTATCTCCTGTTGCTTCTCTACGAACATCATTTATAAGACTTCCCATGTATAACTCTTCATAAGCAAAAAGTTAAAACCCACCACGTGCTTCTGCATTGTCCTGTGTGTGATTTTGAACTTTGATTTTTTTTTAAGAATTGGGCATAGAGTCATGACTCACAGCCATGTGGCATCAGTAGGAGAAAAAAAATGTTAAAAAGCAAGATCTTTATTTTAGGGAGAAGCTTGTTGTTGCTAAAGAACAAAAACAAAACAAATAGAAGCAAAGAACATTAACTTTAGACAATATACAATATTTGAGTGTCTACATGCCAAGACAACCCTGGGAATTAAATGAACACAATTACAAAACATTTTAACAAAAATTCAGATATTAAACTGAAAAAACATTAACTGCTTATGTGTTGACTTAGTCAATATAATAAAAATGACAATCCTACCTAAATTAACCTACTTATTCATTGCTATGCCAATTGAATTACCCAAAAATTATTTTTTAGAGCTAGGAAAAATAATAACAGATTTACTTGAAAGAACAAAAGATCAAGAATATCAATGAAATCAATGGAAAAAAGGTAAAGGAAGGTAATCTAGCCTTAACCAGATCTCAAACTATTACAAAGGGATAATCATCAAAAAACAGTCTTGCAATGGCTGAGAAATAGAATGGTAGATCAGTGTAATAGATTAGCTACATACCACATAGAAGCAAATGACCATAGTAACTTAGTATTGTAATCTAATCCAAGCATTCTGGAGAGTAATTTGGAACCATGTCCTAAGTGTCATAAAACTATACATTCCATTTGATGCAGCAATACTAATTCACTAATTAATTCTACTAATAGGTCTGTATCCCAAAGATATTTTTTAAACGAGAGAGAAAGGACCTGATTGAACAAAATTATTTATAGCAGCTCTTTATTATAGCAAAGTATTAGAAATCGAGGGGATGTCCGTCAAATGGAGAACATTGTAATGACTGGAGAACATGTACATGATAGTAATACAATATTACTGTGCTATAAGAAATGATGAGGATGACTTCAGAAACACTTCCAAAGACTTACATGAACTAAAAACAAGTGAAGTAAGCAAAATCAGGAGAATATTATATACAACAACAGCAATATTATATGATGAACAATTGTGAATATCTTAGCTCAGTTTTTGTAATATAGTTTTCCAATACAATTTCTAAGTACACATAATAAAAATGACAATGCAGAGAAAGAACTGATGGAATCTGAATACAGACTAAAACATATGGTATTTCACTGTCTTCATTGTTTTGTGTTTGAGTTCTCTTCCACAAAATAACTAATATGGAAAAATGTTTTATATTATTGCATTTGAAAAATAGATATCAGATGGCATGTCATCTTAGGGAGGGAGGGAGGGAAGAGAAAGGAGGTAGATGGGAATTTGACTCAATTTTTTAAAATGTTAAAATTATTTTAACATGTAATTGGGAAAATAATAAAATACTTAAAAACAAAAACAAAAGTATAGGACAATTTCATAAAGGCGATCCAACCCATTCTCTTCTTGTTCAATTCTGGACCTGTTTAATCATCCAGGCTCAATGAGTCTGTCCAATATATAGCCAAGTCCTTAGTAGTATGAAGGATGAATTCCTTCAAGTGCTCACATTCAATTGCATTTGCACTATTTGAAGTTATAATTCTATAAAATGTGACAATTGGTTTCAGCCCAATAGAAATACTCAGTGTGAATTTAAATAATGTGATCATCTCAGGGAGATGTATTATCTGCATTAATTACAACCTAGCTGTATCTATACCACTGGATCAGCCACATTAGTTGGCCAATCGACTGCATTTCCTAATGTGAATGAGAGGCATTCTTCATCCTCTTGATTTTTTTCTTGTATGAAGAACTAAATTGAACTGTTTCAAATTATCATGTCTCTCGTTTAGTGGAATGTTCAGTGTTCCACATCTTAATGAAATCAACACATTGTCATTAACAAACAGGAGCATCTGGAGGACCTCAATCATCTATAAGGAATCTCTATTCCATTTTGGTCCAATGATGGACACAATAATGGTAAACATCTTTGGTGAGCATATGTCTCCCTGTTTGATGTCTTGTTTGATATTAATAATCAGAGTTAATGAACACAGTAATCTCTGTTGTTACATCCTTAAAATAATCTTCTAAGATTTGCTTAATGTATGTGGAGAAGAGACTGTAAGGCAACATTTTTCTCTGCCTAATGAAATACCTTTTTTTTAGACAGCCAAGAGAGGGATGGAGCAACTAGACAGCATAGTAGATTGAGCATTTGGCTTGGGATCAGGAAAACTTGTCTTCCCCAGTTCAAATCTGGCCTCAGGAATTTTCTAGCTATTTGACCACTTAACCCTGGTTGTCTCACTTTCCTCATCTGTAAACCAAGCTAGAGAAGAAAATGGCAAACTGATCCACAATCTTTGCCTTTAAAACCCCCAAATGGAGTCATGGAACATCAGATATGACTGAAATGGCTCAACAACCACAACGGCAACAATGGGATATTACAATTACTACAAAATTCACTCTTGTATGATCCCAAAGAAGTAAAGTGCTCTTAAATATATATTTTAAAAGTTCTGTTTGCTTTTTTGTCATTTCTTCGACAGAGAAGCGTCAAGATAGGTAAATTAGTTTCACAAAGACTTTGGTGAGATGGAAAAGTAGATATATAGATCTATAGTTGTTGATATTTAACCAACCTCTCCCCAGGTACTCCCACTTAGTTAAAGATTAAGTTCTAATCCCCCCTTCCCCTAGTCTTTAGAAACCTTGTGTCTTTTAAATACATTACAAATCTATTCCTCAATACTTGCAAAATTTTATTACTTACAGCAAAGATTTCTTTCCTATGCCCTTGGTTAATTTCAGCTATTTTCCCCAACTTTATTTCCTTTAAGGCCATTTCTATTTTCTCCATTCAGCACTTTGGGAACTATAATATGTGTGTCCAAAAGTGGTGACTCCACCATCATTGATACAGAAAGTGCTTACTTCTTTTCTATTGTTATTTTTTTTATCTATTCTTTGTTGTCCTTCTGTTTTCTCTCCCCATGCAGTCTATAATGGAACAATACTGACCTATTTATAGTTTCTCCTATATGACATTCACACTTCTCCCTTCTCCTTACCTTTGTACTGTTGCTCCTCCATAATTAAAACTCTCTAGTCCCTATCCTTCACCTGGATACCTTCTAGACTCAGCTGAAATTCCACCTACTACAGAGGTATTTCCAGGCTTCTTGACCATATCCACCACCACAAGCTGCCTTCCCTTCTCAGAGTGCCTCCCTTTTACTCTTTATATATCTTTTATGTACTAAGTTCCTAATATCTTATCTCTCTCATTAGATTGTAAGATTCTTGAGAAAAGGCACTATTTCATTGACTTTCTTTTTATTCAGAGTGCTTAGTACATTACTCAATATTTAATAAGCACTTAATTAAAAAAATCACTGAGGGGTAACTGGCTAGAAAAGTAGATAGAATGGCAGACCTGGTGACAAGAGGAGGCAGGTTCAAGTCTGGCCTCAGCCACTTCCTTGCTGGGCAAGTCTCTTAAGCATAGACTGCCTAACCCTTTGATACCAAGACTGAAGGTAAGGGTTAAAATAAATAAATAAACAAATAAATAAACAGATAGATAGCTAGATAACTAGATAAATGAATTAATACTTTTTGACTGAAAACTTCATTCTTAAATATCCTCAGAATTATTTGTCTTAGGTCTCTCAAAGGGGCAGGTGACAAATCACAGAATTAAAGATTTGGAAGGCACCTCTGTAGCCATGTCATCCATTTCATTATAAAATACACTTCAGATGTTTATTCAACCTCTTCCCTTAAAGCCAATGTATGCATAAGTCAAGACATCATTAATGTTGTAATTGATTCTCTTCAAAAATGAAGGGCAAATGGATGGAGAGCCAGACAAGAGGTCCTGGCTCCAAATCTGACCTTGGACACTTCCTAGCTGTATGATCTTGGGCAAGTCACTTAACTCCAATTACCTATTCCTTACTACTCTTTTTGCCTTAGAATCCACACACAGTTTTTTTCTAAGAAGGTAAGAGGTTTTTTTTAATATTAAAGGAAAAAAAAACAGCAACAACAACTGATGATCAAGGAGGATGAAACAAGAAAAAGAAAAAAAAAGATGAATCCATAAACTTTCTCAACAGTTCTATTTTTTTACTTAGTTGGGTTTTTTCACATCAACCCATTGCTTTGCAACCCATTGCTCCTGGTTCTGGTCCCCAGAGCCAAACACAACAAGTTTAGCATCTCCTCCATACCAGCCCTTGAAATTCCAGAAGTACTGGATATCTCTCAAGTCTGACCTTCTCCAGGCTAAATATCCCCAGTTCCTTCAACTAATTCTTCCATTTAAGAAGAGTACCAAATGATAGGCTAAGTGAATCAGTAGATAAAGAGCCAGGCCTGGAGATGAGAGATTCTGGATTGAAATCTGGCTTCAGGCACTTCCTAACTGTGTGACCCTGGGCAAGTCACTTAACCCTCATTGCCTAGCCCTTATTGCTTTTGCCTTGTAACCAACACATGGTTTCATCTAAGATGGAAAGTAAGTCCAAAGACAGTTATCTCTTTATTTCCCATCCAGCCACACACTCCTTGGGACTTCTCCATCCTCCTGAACCTCCCCCACCTCCTTCTCCTGCTGGGTACCTTCCCAATGTGCACCCTTCCCTCTACCTTTTCGACTTCCTTTTGTGAGTTGTCTTCACTTCTTGAATATAAGCATCTTGAGGGCAGAGACAGTATTTCTTTTCCATATTTGTATTCCCTGGGCTTAGCAAAGAGCTTGGAACATAGTAGAAACAATAAATATTTATTGAGTGCTATTCACTGATTCTCATAAAGTATGGTATAGGAGAAAAATAAGGTGAGTAAAGAAAGGTCCTGATCCTGGGTAAATGAATAAGATAGAGATTGGCTTCTCTTCAATGTTTGCCACCTTCTCTTTTGGATCCCTCTTTCCCATGTTACTATCTTCTCCCCTAGGACTTAGTACAATATACTTGCTCTTATAATAAAATATGGGAAAGGACCTACTTGTAAAAAAATATGTATAGCAGCTGTTTTTTGTAGAGGCAAAGAATTGGAAATGGAATATCCCATCAATTGGGGAATGGCTGAACAAATAGTGGTATATGCTGGTATATGTGGTATATGCTGGTGATGGAATACTATTGTGCTGTATGAAATGATGATTTCAGAAAAAGCTAAAAAGATCTGCAGGAACTGATAGAGAGTGAAATAAGCAGAACTGGGAGAACATTGGATGATGATAAACTGTGAAACTGTGGCTACTCTCAGCAATGCAATGATCTGGGACAGTCCTGAAAGACATATGATGGGGAATGCTATCCATCCCCAAAGAAAGAACTGTTGCTGTCATCTTTCGCATCATTGTATTTAAGGTTTTATTTGGGGGTTTTGGTTATGCATGAGTGCACTCTTATAACAATGACCAATATGGAAGTGTTTTACATGACAATAAAAATAAAATTTAAAATAAAAAATAAAATCCATATACAGATATATTTGCTCTTGATGACTCAGTTTCCTTCCAGTGTCCTAGTTTGACAACTCTGTCCCAGGCTGTCTCAAGCTACCTGTTTGCCACTCATTCTTTTAATTGTACCCAGAAATAATAATCTTAACTCATGTTTCTATATTTCTTTTTTTTAATTTGGAAAATTTTATTTAATTAATTAATTAATTTTTTTCTCTTTTCTTTTTCTTTTTATTTGGTCATTTCCAAACATTATTCATTGGAAACAAAGATCATTTTCTTCTTCTTCCCTCCCCTCCCTCCCACCACCTCTCCCATAGTCCTGTAGTCAAGCAGTTGCTTTTCATCAGTATTTTTACTCACACAGTTTATCCTCTGCTTGTGGATAGTGTTTTTTAGATCCCTGCAGATTGTTCAGGGACACTGCATTGCCACTAATGGAGAAGTCCATTACCTTCGATTATACCACAATGTATCAGTCTCCGTGTACAATGTTTTCCTGGTTCTGCTCCTTTCGCTCTGCATCACTTCCTGAAGGTTGTTCCAGTCTCCATGGAATTCCTCCACTTTATTATTCCTTTGAGCACAATAGTATTCCATCACCAACAGATACCACAATTTGTTCAGCCATTCCCCAATTGAAGGGCATCCCCTCATTTTCTAATTTTTGGCCACCACAAAGAGTGCAGCTATGAATATTCTTGTACAAGTCTTTTTCCTTATTATCTCTTTGGGGTACAAGCCCAGTAGTGCTATGGCTGGATCAAAGGGCAGACAGTCTTTTAGCACCCTTTGGGCATAGTTCCAAATTGCCCTCCAGAATGGTTGGATTAATTCACAACTCCACCAGCAATGAATTAGTGTCCCTACTTTGCCACATCCCCTCCAGCATTCATTACTTTCCATAGTTGTTATGTTAGCCAATCTGCTAGGTGTGAGGTGATACCTCAGAGTTGTTTTGATTTGCATCTCTCTGATTATAAGAGATGTAGAACACTTTTTCATATGCTTATTAATAGTTTTGATTTCTTTGGCTGAGAACTGCCTGTTCATGTCCCTTGCCCATTTATCAATTGGAGAATGGCTTAATTTTTTGTACAATTGATTTAGCTCTTTGTAAATTTGAGTAATTAAACCTTTGTCAGAGGTTTTTATGAAGATTGTTTCCCAATTTGTTGCTACCCTTCTGATTCTAGTTACATGGGTTTTGTTTGTACAAAAACTTTTTAATTTGATGTAGTCAAAATTATTTATTTTACATTTTGTGACTCTTTCTAAGTCTTGCTTGTTTTTAAAATCTTTCCCTTCCCAAAGGTCTAACAGGTATACTATTCTGTGTTCACCTAATTTACTTATAGTTTCCTTCTTTATGTTCAAGTCATTCACCCATTCTGAATTTATCTTGGTGTAGGGTGTGAGGTGTTGATCCAAACCTAATCTCTTCCACACCGTCTTCCAATTTTCCCTGCAGTTTTTATCAAATAATGGATTTTTGTCCCCAAAGCTTGGGTCTTTGGGTTTATCATATATTGTCTTGCTGAGGTCACTTGCCCCAAGTCTATTCCTCTGATCCTCCTATCTGTCTCTTAGCCAGTACCAAATTGTTTTGATAACCACTGCTTTATAGTATAGTTTGAGATCTGGGACTGCAAGTCCTCCGTCCTTTGCATTTTTTTCCTTCTTTTTGTCAGTTGATGCCCAATAGATTTGGCTCCTGTGATAAATAAAATGTTTTGGGAGCAAGGGAAATATATAACAATTATGACCGCTGAAATATGTTTTCTACTGTGTCTTGGGTTTATATAAATATAAGATGGTCGCCAGGGAATATATTCCCAATTTATGAATATGCCCAAGCCAACTGGGTTTTATAGAGAAATTTAATTTATAATATACTGATTAATCAATAGAAAAAGAGAGAAAGTAAGAAAGGAATAAGAATGAATAAATCAGTCAGTTGGTTTTATCACTCACCCAAGATCTCTCTAGGTAAGGTTTCTCATGCCAACCTCAGGCTCCACCTTCAAGAGAGCATCCTTTCAAGAAATGTCTCCAGAGCCTTCTCCTCCTGACTCCTCCTGAGTTCTCCTTCCACAGCCTCCTTCAAGACCTCTCCGGGAGCTCTCCCTCCAGGACCTCTCTCCTCTCAGCCTCCTTCAGAGCAAAACCTCCTCCTCTCAGAGCAAAAAAAACTCTCCTCCTATCTCCTCAGACCCCGCTATCTTTAAGGACACCATCTAAGTTCCCTCCCCTCAGTTCTCACATCTACCAATCACTGTCGATGTCTCCCCTGTGCCAATGGTGGCTCTAGTTTAACCCAGTACTGCCCAGAGGTCTGTGGCTTTGCACATGTCTGTTGAAGGTCATATTCTCAAATAATTAAATCTTGATCTTGCTGCAGCCCTTCCTAAATCCTGTTACTCTAAGTAGGGTGGAGATTGTATTTTCCCACCCTTTCTCATATGTGTTTCTTGTAGACAGCATATGGTAGGGCTTTGGACTCTAATCCACTCTGCTATTCACTTGCGTTTTATGTGTGAGTTCATTCCATTCACATTCAGAGTTATGATTACTAGCTGTGTATTTCCCAGCATTTTGATTTCTGCTCCTTTACCTGCCTTTTCTTCTTTCACTATTTCCTTCTACACCAATGTTTGCTTTTGAACAGTCCCCCTTGTTCCCACCCTTATTTTACTTCCCTTTCTACCCCCCACTATATTTATCCCCCCCCTTATTTTCCCTGTAGTCTTTCTAAAATTAACCCCCTGCTCCCTCCCTCTCTTGTACTGCTTCCCTCCCCACCAGACTGTTTGTTACCCTTCTACTCCCCTATAGGGTGCAAACCTATTCTCTGCCCCCAATGGATTGGATTGTTTTTCCCTCTTTGAGTCACTTTCAAAGTACATAAAAGTTGAGTATTTCCTGTCTCTGACCTCTTTACCCTTCCAGTGTATTGATATTCTCCCCCCTCCCACCATGAGCTTCTTTATGACATATAAATTTACCCCCATTTGTTTCTTTTCCCATTTCTTTTAATATTAACCTATTTTTAAGCTCTAGTTATATATATGCATACTCATGCATATGTATTTTTGCATGCATATATCTATATACCTATTTATGTCTTGTCCTTTCATCCTATACAGTTTGTTGCTGTTCCCTCTAAGTATACTTCTTTTTGCTGCCCAGCTAATAACAACAGTTTTTAAGAGTTACCAATGACCTCTTTTCTTATAGGGATACATATCATTTTAACTTATTGAGTCTCTTAATTTTTTTTTCTTTTTTCCCCTCCTTTTTCATTACCTTTTGATGATTCTCTTGAGTTCTGTGCTTGGACATCAAATTTTCTGTTCAGGTCTGGTCTTTACAAATTCTTGGAATTCTTCTATTTTGTTGAATGACCATACTTTCCCCTGTAAGAATATAGTCAGTTTTTCTGGGTAGTTTATTCTTGATTGGAGACCTAGTTCCCTTGCTTTCCGGAATATTGTATTCCATGCCTTTCTTTTTTTCAGTGTGGATGCAGCCAGATCCTGAGTTATCCTCACTGTGGTTCCTTGGTATCTGAATGACTTCTTCTTGGCAGCTTGTAATATCTTTTCTTTAGTCTTATAGTTCTTGAATTTGGCTATAACATTCCTGGGTGTTGTCAGTTGGGGATTAAGTACAGGAAGTGATCTGTGGATTCTATCAATCTCCACTTTTCCCTCTTGTTCAAGGATTTTGGGACAGTTTCCTTTAATAATTTCCTGTAATATAATGTCCAGGCTTTTTCTTTTGTCATGGTCTTCTGGTAGGCCAATAATTCTTAAATTGTCTCTCCTTGAACGATTTTCTAAATCCTCTGTTTTGTGAATGAGATGCTTCATATTTTCCTCAATTTTTTCATTCTTTTGGTTTTGTTTTATAGTGTCTTGCTGCCTTGTGAGGTCGATCGATTTAAGTTGTTGTATTCTGGTTCTTAAAGACTGGATTTCATCCTTAATTTTTTGGTCGTCCTTTTCCTTTTGGTTGGATTTTCTTTGGAGGTCATCTTTCATCTTCTTCACCTCATCTTTCATCTGCTTTGCCTCATCTTTCATCTCCTTTGCCTCATTTTCCAGCTGGTTGATTTTGGCTTTCAAGACACTATTTTCTGTTTCCAGATGACTTATCTTAGTTTTTAAGTTCTTTTCCCAATTGTCTTCAGCCTCTCTTAATTGTGTTTTGAATTGCATTTTGAGTTCTTCCAAAGCCTGTATCCAATTTGCTGGGATTTCTGGTTTTTTCTTTGCTGGGTCCTCCCCCTGTGTTTCATTTGCTCTTTGCTCATTACCTGTGCAGAAGCTGTCTATTGTAATTTCTTTCTTCTTTTTCTGTTGTTTGCTCGAGTTTACCCCTTTTTTGCTTCTGTGTTTGGCTGTGCTCTTGCTCCTCTCATTTTGTTTTGGTTTTGGGGCTGTCAGTCTCCCCTCTTGGAGCTTTGTCAGATCTCTTGGTACAGTCTCTAGGGGAGGAATGTTAGCTTCCCTGTCCTCTGGAGGCTTTTGATTGGATTGAGTTCAATTGGGTCGGGCTGTATGTGGAATGAAGCACTGAGGCTCTGAAGACTCCTGGAAGGCTGGACTGCCCAGGCTCTCTCCAGTTCTCTCCAGCTGCTTCTCCACTGTCCACAAGTGTCTTTGCCTGCCTCCCTAAACTCTGAGGAGTTCTGATGGGATTAGTTCAACTGGATTGGTCTGGATGTGCCCAAGGCAAGGGTGAGACTGGAGCCAGATGGAGGGACCCAGCCTTGGCCGTTTCTCCCTGGCTTCCTCCCCGCTATCCAAGCTGGATGCTCCGAGCCTGGTGCCCCGCTGCTCCCAAGGTAGACCCTGCAAACCAGCACCTTTGCCCGCTCAGAGGTTCCCGCTGCTGCTGGGGGCTCAGCTCTCTGGGTTGTGGGGGAGGGGTCCTGGGACCTTCGCTCTGCCTTCCCCTTAGCTCTGAGTATTCTCGGATTCTGGCTTTTCGGGGGGGGTACCTTTTGATTTGAGTCCAGAAGGAGGGTTCCCCGCTTCTGTCCTGTTGTTCAGATTGAATTTCGGTGCCCTAGGAGCATTCAGTCTGTATCAGTAAGGAAGGGTCTTCCACGAGGTCTGAACTTTTGCTGCTTGCTAAGCTGCCATCTTGACTCCACCCCCTAATTAATTTAGAATATTTTTTCATGGTTACATGATTCATATCATTTCCTTCCCCTCCTGTAGCCAACATGCAATTCCACTGGGTTTCAAATGTGTCATTGATCAAGACCTATTTCCATATTATTGATATTTGCACGAGGCTGATCGTTTAGAGTATGTTTCTATATTTCTTTAAGGTTTTAAGTACTTTCTCCAGAAAGACCCTGTGAGGTTGGTGGTGCACATATTGTGCTCATACTACAGATGAAGAAACTGAAGTTTAGTGTACTTAAGTCACTCCCTGTTTTCCTGACTGTGGATCTAGTTCTCTTTCAGCTGAACTAGATATTTCAAAACATCAGTGGATGTTTCATCACATCACTGTGGCTAGTATCTCCAACAATGACTCCCTTGAAACCAACCCTTGACTGCTCATCCTGTGTGAAGCTTGACCATGTCCTCCCATAAACTGACCATAAAAAGTTCAGCCAAATTGTAAGTGGTCTTCCTCGAATTTTCTGGACTTTGCAAGTGTAATGGGGGTCTGGCATAGGCCCTGACCACCTGAGATGGCATCTTTCCATGTGGAAGGACTGGTAGCTGAAATTGTTTGCATCTTCAGAATGACTCAGCACCAGTGTTAGCTTTTGTGACATTAGCCTCTGAGAGAGGATGTGACTCCTTTACTCCCATCATGCAGTAGGAAATAGGAGGGAAGGCCTTAGGGTCCCCCCTCCCCCAAAATAGACCTTTGTCTCCACCTTTTTCATTCATTTGTCTCGATTCTAGTGCAGGGAGTGGAGTCCCTATTCTGGCCCAGGAACGTGAACCAAAGGTCTTTGAGAGTTCAGGAATCCAATATTATAGCCCACTTATCTTTAAGGAGCAAGAGTCCCAGGACTCCAGTCCAGCAGAAGCCAGGGATGATACTTTGGACTTGCAATTGGCAAGATCAATATTATATAGGTACCAAGCTAAATTGTGAACGAAATCCCTTCTTTTAATGCAAAACCAAATGGTTTACTGGAAGGATTATGCTCCTTATGTGTTTGGAGGAAAGGTTTATGTTTTTGCTTTTTTTCGTTTTTTTTCATGCTATATCTTTTTTTTTAACCCTTACCTTCTTTTTTAGTAATAAAACATGACAATCCATTGGAATTGCTTATCAACTGCTGGAGTGGGCAGGGAAGAGGGAAAGGAGACAACATGAATCATGGAAGCCTTATGTATAATTTATTAGTGGAATAAAATAAAGAAAAATTTAAAACAAACCTTTTGTCTTAGAATCAATACCATATATTGGTTCCAAGGCAGAAGAGTGGTGTTTGGCAATGGAGGTTGTGACCTGCCCAGGGTAACACAGTTAGGAAGTGTCTGAGGCCATATCTGAACCCAGGACCTCTCATCTTTAGACCTGGCTCTCAATGCACTGAACCATCTTGTTGCCTCTTTGCTATCTTTGAAGTGAATATTATTCAAAGCTAATCTTATATTAAGTGGGTTTGGGGGACTAGTCACTGAGACCATAAAAATGGGATAACAGAGCTAGTAGGGGTTCTCTGCATGGCAGAGAAGAAAGATGTCAAAACACGTTAGCCCTGGAGAACCTTGAGGGGGAAAATGTGGAACGCCTGGCCCTGAAGAGTGGAGCCAGGATCACAAATCATTTTCCACAAGGATGCTAATTGAAGATGTGGGCTGTCCATTCATCGTGCTGGCATTGCTTAGGCTCCGCTTGTGAGCAGTTCATCTTTTTGAAGCTGTCCGTTCCTTTCATGGTATCTTTTACACCCTCACCATGTTATTCTTCATTGATAGCATGCTCAGCTCATGCCCACTCTGTGCCTCTCTGTGGCCCAATATTACATCATGAAATAAAATTAAATCCTTGAAGGAGATAACCCAGAGTCTTATTTCTCTATCATTTGCTCTCGATTCCTCTCCTCAGGAGCTCATGTTTCTCCTTTAACAACAGAATGAGGGGCATCAGGGTGACTGTGTTATTTTGGAGACTTAACAACCTGCAAGCATTTGGTAGCACATTCTAATTATGGTGTTGGAGGCACTCCCAGAGCTATGTCATTCCGCCATGGCCCCACTGTTTTCAATGACACCCAAGGAGCAGCTAAACCCAAAATGTGGATTCAGAAGCCACAGGATGCCTTTTGCCCTGAGCAAGTATTGGGAGGAAATATCATTCCATGGGTTAAAAGAAAGGTGATGAAAAAATTTGCTCTGGTTGAGTGAGTTTCATATCAACATACTCAGCCATATGTTTATCCTTGTCGCTGGCTATGCAGTTCCATATGGTTTCTAGTGCATTGGTAAGATCATAACCAAAGGGCACCCCAAGAGGTCATCTGGTCCAGCCCCCTGCCTCGTAGCAAATGAGCAAATGCAGGACAAATTGTCACGGGTTCTCTTTTTGAAGGGCTTCCAGTTGGCAGCTCCAAAAACTCCCTCATTTCTTCTTGCTCCAATATTTTATTCCATTTCAATCTCCCACCAATCCAGAGCCCTTCATATATCCAAAATCTCATTGTATCTTAATTTTAACCTATTTCTTTTTGTTTTCCTTACCTTCTTCAGAGAGTAGGCAAATAGTCAGTGTCTCCTTGTATACTCTTTATGGTGTTACATCAGAGGAAGGATCTTGATAAATTAGAGAGCCTCAAAAAAATCTAGAATCAGTAAAACCTGAGGTCAAATCCAACCTCAGACACAAACCAGCCTTATTTTCCAGTAAAATTTGGAAAATACAGCTAATAATAGCACCTGACATCCAGGGCTGGTGTGAGGATTAAATAGGACAATATATGTAAAATGCTTTGTACATCTAAAAACACTATATACGTGTTAGCTATTATAAGTCAAGTGAAATTCCTCAACTAAATTTGGACACAATCATTCCACTTTTGGTGTAGAACAAATGAAAGTTGTGCCAGGGATGGGAATGGAGGAATGGATATACGTTGGGAAGAAAAGGGGCAAATAAAAAAGAGTCAAATAGAGTACCTGCTTAAACATGAAAGGCTTAAAAGAAAGAGGCCACTCACCTGGATCTCCATGTACCATGACAACTACTACTACCATTACTACTACCATTACTACTACTACTACTACTACTACTACTACTACTACTACTAATTACTATTACTACCATTACTACTACTACTACTACTACCATTACTACCATTACTACTACCATTACTACTACTACTACTACTACCATTACTACTACTACTACTACTACTACTACTACTACTACTATTACTACTACAAATAATAATAATAATAACTCTATATGTTAGCTCATTTTATCCTAACAACAACCATGGAAGATGGCTGCTATTATTATTTCCATTTTACAAAAGAGGAAACTGAGGCATACAACAGTTAAAGTGCCCATGATCACATAATTAGTAAGTGTATAAAATAGGTTTTGAATTCAGTTCTTCCTGACTACAGGTCCAACACTTATTGTTGATCTATTATTGATCTAGGGAGAGTAACTTCAGAGTAAAGGAAACTATCATTTCAATTCTTGATTATGAATAACTTGTAAAATTTGACCAGTTCCTTATTATATGCAATAACTAATTTTGAGTTCTAAGGCATCATAGATGTAAATAATCCCTCCATTTTACAGATGAGAGATCTTAAGACGAGAGATAAAAATGACTTTCCTAGCATCACATAACCAGCATGTCTAAAACAATTTTTGAACCTGAGTTTTCTCAGTTCTAAGTCCAGCATTACATTTATTTGACTATTTTGTGTTTTGTCCTCTCCATTTTACAAGGAATTATTTTTCTTTTTATAATATTGCTACTAGTTTTCCCATGCAAAATTCCAAAAATAGCTACAAATACTCTCACTAGCTTAATGCAAACACCAAATGTTCTGTTCTTTTTTTAAAGGTCCATCAGGTGAATAATCAGAAATGTGGGTACATATGTTTTGTGTGTGTGTGTGTGTGTGTGTGTGTGTGTGTGTGTGTGTGTGTGTGTAAAGAAGGGAGATTTTATAATGGCTTCATTTTAAAAATTCTTAGGAGGCAGTTTGATAGGATAGAGACCATTGGTTCTGGGGTCAGGGTATATTGGATTGATTCTCACTGGGCAGTTTCCCTTCCCTGGATCTCATTTTCTTAATCAGTTAAATAAGGTTTGGCCAGGAGACCTTGAGCAAGTTGTCCTGTCTAGCTCACGGTCCTATGGTGCTGAATGTGCCTGGTATCACGTAACAATGAGTCACAGCAAAGAAAATGGGACATTTCCTGCTTCTATTTATTACTACTGCTTGGTGTTATTTCACAAGGGCAGTTGCAAATTGTGATATAAAATCTGACTTGAGTTATGACATTTTTCTTTGCATTTAATTATTTTATAGTGCACTGTTGCCAAATTTGGTAATCTTTAGTTTCCCCAGATATTATCTAAACTTGAAGGGGGCAGGGATGAGCATTTACTAATCATCTACTGTGTGCACCCTAAGCATTTTTATAAACATTATCTCATTTGATCCTTCTAACAACCATTCAGCATAGTTGCTATTATTACCCCCATTTTTCAGTTTAAGAAACTGAGAAAAATAGAGATTAAACTACTTGCCCCAGGTCACACAAAGTCTGAATTTGAACTCAAGTCTTTCTGTCTCTAGATTCAGCTTTCTATCCACTGAGCCCCCCCTATTGTCTTTGAGTTTAATTCCTATAAAGTAAAAATGGCTGTTATCCAGATTTGTGTCTTTGTCCCCTAGAAATAATGATTGCTCAGAAAATTCAGGAATTTTGTGACTAATTAAAAAACAAACAAACAAAAAAAAAACAACTATATAAGTTACTCTAGCCATGAAAGTGTCAATACCAATTAAAGTAGCCTTAGGCTGATCAATTTGATGTTAAAATGGAGCCCTTTAAGTTCTTTCATGAACAAAACACAGAAAATTCACCCTCATAAATATGTAAGTCAAATAAGAGAACCCTCTTAGTTAATCCATAAAATAAGTCATTGCTATATTTGGGCCACCTCTACCATCTGTCCTTTTCCCCAGTAAAATGTAAGTACCTCAAGGGCAAAGATTGTTTTTTGTTTGTTTTGTTTTGTTAATTTTGTCTGTATTTCCAGAGCCTATCAGTGCTTTACACATAAGAAATATTTAATAAATATTTATTGAGCTGAATTGAATTGTGATGGGAAACAAAATCATAGGATCATAGATTTAGAACTAGAAGGGACTCTTAGAGTCCACTGAGTCTAATTCATTTTATTTTTTATTAATTAAATAATTAATTTTAAACTAGTATTTATTTTCAGGTATCTCAGCCCCTCCCTCTCCTCTCCTCCCCACAGAAATTATCACCCAATCACCCAACAAATATGTATGTTATCTATATATCTATATCTATGTGTATATCTATATCTATATCTATGTCTATATCTATCTCATGACTTTCATGTTTCTGTTTTTCAGTTCATACTCAGGAGGTAGATATTCACTAGGTATTCTTTAAATATTAATTCTGTAGTTGTATATAATGTTCTCTTGGTTCTACTCATTTCATGCTTCATTATTTCATGTAGGTCTATCCAAGTTTTTTAAAAAATTAACCTGCTTTTTGTTTTTGATGCAGTGATTGTATTCCATCACAATCATATACTACGATTGGTTTAGTCATTCCCCAACTGATTGACATCCCCTCAATTTCCAGTTCTTTGCCACCACAATGAGTTGTTCTCAATATTTTGGAACATGTAGGTTCTTTTCCTTTCCCCCTCATCTCCTTGGGAAACAGACCCAGCAATCATATTGCTGGATCTAAAGGAATATACAGTTGTATAACTCTCTGGGCATAATTCCAAATTGCTCTTCCAAATAGTTGGATCAGTTCATAATTCCACCAACAGAATATTATTGTGCTCATTTTCCCACATCTCCTCCAACATTTGTCATTTTGCCCTTATATCATTTTAACCAATCTGATGGGGATGAGATAATATCTGAGTTGTTTTGATTTGCATTATTCTCATCAATAATGATCTCAAATTTTTTTCATATAGTTACATATAATTTTTATTCCTTCATTCAAAAGCTGTCTGTTCATATCTTTACCTCCCCTCACTTTGTAAATGAAGAAACAGAGGCCCAAGGAAAGTGAAATGATTTGTCCAAGATCCCAAAGCTAAGAAATACCCAGTTCAGTCCTTTATCCTCTAACTGCCCAGTCCAGCCACATTATAAGGAGGTCTGTCCAAGGAAGCAGAAGATAACCTTCTTAGGACAAGGTTCATATCCTTTCTATTCCTCAATCTCAGCTCTGAAAAATGGGAAAAAAAGTAAGCTTTCCCCTTAACCTATCTCACAGGGCCTTTGACAGAATAAATGAGCTAATAGCTATGAAATGCTTAATGCTCCTGAGAGAAGGGCCATCAAATAAATTATTTCTCCTGATCTTGCTCAGTGCCCTAAGATGATCTGTCCCGCCCAATGAAAGACAGGCACAACACTCTGTCTAACCATGATGGATCTGTAACGGGGGCTGATTTATGTTGTCGACAGTTCAGTCGTAATTGTGGTAGGGGAAAGGGTGTTAAAAGGAGGGGGGAACTAGATAGCTATTTTGAAACACCACCCAGGCAGCCTTAACATGGCATGTCACTTACAATATAAATACTTCTAGTTTTATGGCATACACCTGAATACAACCATGTAAATTTATTACGTTTGGCTGCAGTGGGGAATTGGGATGATATATCTACAGAATAAAGCTGTTCTGAGTTACTATTTCAGAAGGCAGATTTTTTGAGTCAGCATTCTATCCAGCTGTATCCTCACAATTTACAGGGTACAGGTGAAACATGCTCTGGATCAATAATTATAATTAGCAAAATCAATTGCTGCTTAATATTCTAAGAGGGAAAGAACATTCTGGATAAAACCTTCTCCAAATCTCTAGATGCCCTAATCCAAACTGAAAAGAAGTATATAACAGCATACAGGTGCTTATTTCATGGCTGCAGAAGGGAAATGATTTCTATTCCACCATTTTGGCTGCTTCTTTAAAAAAAATGTTTTCAAAGGAAACTAAAACTCTTATATACAATATCCATCCAGATTCTGCTGGATTTGTGAAAAGGTGTCTTAGAAATCTTCTGATTAAATAACTACACTTTATAGGTGAAAAATTAGAGATGATTATAAGAGGAAAAGATGACATGATCAAATTATTTGAATTTTGCAATGAATTATGGATGGAGTCAGGGATAGAACTCCTGTCCATTAGGTCAATGTTTTTTCTATCTTCACCAACTTGCCTCACAAGAGATCTAGCTATTCCCTTTCAAGCTTGGCCCAGGGGCTATTCTAATAAAAACTTCCTAGAGACCTTGCAACTCCAGGATTCAACCTGGACTAGAACTTCATGGAATCTGAAATTCAGTCAGATCTGAGGGCCTCACTCAGCTTCTCTGCCCTGGATTTTTCATTAAGGAAAAGATATACAGAATTTCTAAACTGGAAGAGACCATAAAAGGTAATCTAATCCAATTTATGCCTAAGAAGAGATCCAGAATCCTCTCTGCGACATCTCCCCAAAATTATCATGCAGCATTGCTTAAAGATCTCCAGTGAAAAGGAATCCACTTTATAATCTACTTTTGAATATCTCTCTTTTGGGGAGAAGGTGATTTGGAAAGAAAAGACAGGATCCGGTTTCCTGGTGATAGGGAATTCTCAGTGTGGAAACAGCTAGTAAGTGCCTGAGGAAAGATATAAACTTTATTTTTGTAGTCTTTGAGTCCACTCCATCCACTCTCAATGCTGAAACAGTTCATATGAAAAAAAGAACTTTTATTTGACTCAAATTCAATGAGTTAACAGTAAAATAGAATTACTTTTTTTTTTTTTAAAGTCATGCAATTTTAGGCTATACTAATAGAAGAATGATGTTTCAAAGAGGGGAGCAATGCTCCAATCTTACCTTGACCTTATCAGACTACATTTGGAGTACTGTGTTCAGGTTTAGGTAGGGAGATATGATGGATAAAACTTTGGTTACAGAATTATGAGGACCTGAGTTCAAATGTGACCTCAGACACTAACCCTGAAAATCACTTAACCTCCCTCTGGATGCCTCAATTTCTTCAACTATAAAATTAAAAGTCCTTAGCATGGTGTTTTTCTATTTAATTCCTACAACACCTTTTTCTTTTTCATGATTTGAGTTTTTCTCAAAGATCCCTGACAGTGACCCAACAATTACTTAGATGAGTTTCTTCAACACACTGGGATCTATTTTATCCAAAATTGATTCTGTGAACTGATGGAAGGTTGTTATAAGATCTTCTTTCTTATCTTGAGTTTCAACTTACTCCCAGTTAGCCATTTAAAAAAATCTGTTCTTTTTAACAAAGATCATTCTTTTATAGGAGTGAAAACAGAAAAAAAATATTAATTGAGTAGATCTGCCTTTTCTTTCTCACCCAGCAACTTATGGTTTTTGCTTGATTGACTGAGTCACTATCTTTATTCTAACCAGGACAGTGATTGTCTTTTCCTATTTTTTTTTCTATTCCCCAGTAGTTAACAAGAGTAGACATTTAGTGAATGCTTACTGAGTAATCTCAATCAGTAGTTCTTTTCTTTCTATTATCTTCCTTTTGCTTTCAACATAGCTAAATTGACCTTCATATCATCATCAGAACTTGACTTTCTGTCCATTTGGACATTATTCTTTATGATTTTGCCATGCTTTGGAATTCATCTTCAATTACCTGCCCTTGCTTTCATTTGCTCCATCTCTTAAAAAAGAAAATTTAATAAGTTCTCTCCTCATTCACATTAATAGTTTAGACAGTACTCGTCTTTATCTGAATAATAAAGAATGCAATAAATTCAGTATAATGGAGAATAACATAATAAACAATACAGTAAAGAATAAATTCTTTATTTTGTTTATATCATCAGAATTTTATCCCTGAGTTTCCCATCTCTCTTATGTCTCTTCCTATAAAACTTTACATCATGTAGATCGTTCTGTTCCTTCTCTGAGGTTCCACAAGTCTAGGGCATATTATGAACTCCACCTGGCTTCCTTCTCCTCTGTGAGGACCTCTTAAGATGAAGTGGTCAATTCTTCCCAGAGGACCAAAAGTATGATTGACATTCTTCCCTTTCTCCTTTCTATCATATCAATCTACAAAACAATTCCACCAATGTGATGGCACAGATCATCATTCCAATTTGTATCACTAGATTCTTTTGACTTTTTGTTTTACTTTTAGAGAAAAAAATTTTTTTCATTCTCTGGAGGAACATTTCTTTTTCCCAGATAACCTGAAGTAGATGGCAAAGTCCCTGCAATTTTTTCAGTCTTGTCTAATAGAAAAGTCATCTTGAATATGGAACTGCTACTTAGCATTTGACAGGGGGGAAAAGCAAAGTAAATACTCTCTAGAGATCACAGAAAAAAAATTATCCTCAACCTTCATACTTGCTGAAAGTGAAATTCTCACTTCTCAGCGATTTTTGTTGACATGTTCCTGTGGCTAACAAGTCAATCAAACTATTGCTACTGTTCAGTCTTCTGAGAACTCAGTCACTGGGGAGTTCTAAGTAGGAATTTATCTGCATTAGGATTTTTTACTTTTTTTCTGATCTTTCTCACTTTTTGTTGAAGGTCTGACACCAGTTTATTCAACTGCCAAAACCTTAATATAAACAGATGCTGCCATTAGCATTTGTTTAGATCTTCACTTCAAGGAATGATCCCATTGACCAAATTCTCTCTATGATGGGCATCTTCTCAGTGACATGCACCAGGGCAAAACTTCAACAAAACCAGAGCATGAACCAATACTCTATATGTCTGTAGAAGGGTCTCCCAAATTCTTCTCCCATCTGCTGTGAACTTTGTCCCTTATTGCCCGCTGTGGTAATTTAAATTAGAATCACTCCTTTTGATTAAAAAAGTATTCCTAGAAACTACCTATTAAAATACAAGTGTGATGCTTGGGAGAAATAACACATTAGCCCCATAATCACTTCTATATTATTTTAGATTAGTTCAATCAGATTAGTCAACAAAAAGCTGGGTCCTCCTAACAGATGGGATTCAGGGCTGGTAAATATTAACTGGTGGACAAAGTTAGAGGGTGTTCCCTGATTTAGATCCCTATGGAAGATGACATTGGGGTATCTTAGCATTCTCAAGACAATATGAAGAGGCCAGCTGGTGGGGAATCAATCAATTAATCAACAAGCCTTTATTACTCTGGACATTTTACTAGGTAATTGAGTTACAAAGAAAGGCAAAAAACAGCCCCTGTCCTCACTGTAATTTGCATTCTAATAAGGGAGATCTCATGCAAATAATCGAGTACATACAAGATACAGAGTCTAGAGAAGGGTGAAGAACTCTGGTCCATTTGGTCACATTTGCACTGAGTTTTTAAGGAAGCCATGGAAACAAAGAGGCCACAAAGGTAAGAAAAGAAGAGGGGGAAAATAATTAATCCCAGTTCTAGCAGCTTCTCAATTTTGTCTAAGACTAACCCTCACAAACACCTCTCTGCAAGGGACTGATTCAGTGAGTCAATGCCCTGGAGAACTGAGATTCTACAATAAAGAGAATAACATTAGTAATAAGGGAATTTTAAAAGCAGTCATTCCCATAACCAGTTAAATTCACCACAGATTTCTCTGGAATCAAAAATAATCCCCAGTTACTCATTTTCCACAGAAAAATTATAGCAACCCTTGTAAAAGAGGGAGAGCCAAGAACTCGGGCCAAATCTCCACATGGATGACCAGTGTTTCTTTGGTACCAAACCTATCCCAAAAGCCAGCTCATTGAGTGTTGCTTTGGGTCTGTAGGAGGCTTAAAAATAATGATAATAATTAGGTGGCATAGTCAATCCATTGGGGAAAAGATAGGGGTAGATGGGAGGATTATAGGAAAAAGGGAAATAAGCCTGTGTTATGTTCCTACAATACAAGCATAGGAGCCTAATAATAACACCAAGAGGTAGGTTCTATTATTATCCTCATTTTACAGTTAAGGAAAAAGAGGCAGACAGAGGTTATGATTTACCCAGCATCACACAGCTTCCAAGTATCTATGTACATATTTGAACTTGTCGTTCTGAGGTCAGACCCAGCCCTCTGTCCACTGCATCACCCAAAATGCTTCTGTTGTGGAGGGTGAGTGGAAAGAATTATAATAAAGAACGCCCAAGAATTTAATAATAAATCCAAACCTTTCTAGTTCTAAAGGGGTTCCCAGCTCCTTCCCTGAGAGACCACAATCCTCAGAGATTTTCCAGTGCATATTTCTAAAGGTAAAGAACATCAAGAAGTTGGCAAATGCCTGTGAATTGTACCAGTATCAGGAAGGAGGTAAAAATTCTCCACCTTCTGGAACAAGGTTACACTTGGAATTGCCATCAAGTGAAGCCTTGTTGGTTAAAAACCAACACCCAGCTCCTGGATCTCAGTTCTCAGGAGAAAGCTGAACTTTTCTGTACACAGCTTCTTCTTACCTAAGATAGCATTAGTCTCATGGCTCTGTTGAAGTTTAGGGAGTGCTAGACGACTGCAAGATGGCCTAATGCTTTCACCCAAACCCAATTCATTGGCACCCTGGCAAAATCTGGAATTTCCCCAACAAAGGCAGCTCTTTCTCTATTCAGGAGGGCACACAGTTCAACATTTTGAACTATGAATATAGTTCATTGTCTGATGAACTAAGCAAATTAGACTGTAGAGAAGCCAAGGTTTCCCCTCTACAAAACTAGAAGACATATGTAAAAAACATTTTCCCTTTTTATTCTTCCACAGTGCTCCCTATCCCACCCTAGTCTCACCCTATCTCACTTCTTTTCCCACCCTGTTTCTTCATGTTCTCTCAGACAAGGCTGAACTAAGGTTATTCAGAAGAATCAACATGGCTAAAAATATGGCTTCCGAGTAGAGATGGAATGGATAGTCCAAAGAGAAGACACATGACCCTAAAATATGTGAGAGAAGAGAAAGATGGTTGGACCCTTCCCTTTCCCAATAGTGGACTTGTCTCCAAAGCAACTACACCACCCCTATTATCATCACTCAACACCACCTCATAGGTCTTTCTCTTTACCATTGGTCTCCTCTAGCTGCCCAGACATGGCTTCTTTAGACAGTTATCACCCATGGTGTTTTGATAAATAATTTATAAGTGGGTTTCTAAAAATATACACAGGATGACACACATTTTAAAATTTAATCTAGATTATCAGCATTTTTTCTATCACTTTCTCAAGTTGAGACAATCAACAAAACAATAAATGAAGTTGTGATTTGTAGCCTAAACTCACAAACCATTAAGAGCTGATTCTAGTACACCAGCAATGGGACCCAGGCATTCTGAGAAGGCAAAATTCCCTACCTGCTCATTTTCATTGACCCCTGACCCCTAAAGCATCTCCATGGCTTGTAGCTGGCACTCTTCAGAGGACCATTCTCTGAGATCCTAGACAGCTGTAAGTGATTAAGAGCCTCAATCAATTCTTGGTTTAAGGAGGGACAGACTGAGTCACAGGGGGAGAGCAGACATGGCTGTATATCTGTTTAACAGTTATCATTACATTATCTTTTTTCCCTAAACTGGTTTTTCTCCTGAACTTCCCTGTTATCAATGAGGGTAGCATATCCTTCCAAAACTCAAGTTCACAACATTGGTATAATCTCTCATATCTCATTCTCCCTCATACCATATACCCAGTCAATTTCCAATTCTTGCCATTTCTGCATCCACAAAGTTTCTCACATCTTTCTCCTGTCCCTAGAACCACTGTAGTTTGGGTCCTAATTATCTCTCTCCTGGACCACTGCAATAGTCTCCTAATTAGGTGTCCTACCCAAGTTTCTCTTCACCCTAATCTATCTTCCAATCATCTATCAAAGTGATTTTCTAAAGCACAGGTTTCATTATCTTAATCACTAAATTCCAGTGGCTCCCTATTGATTCTAAAATCAAATACAATTTATCTCATTCTTTTCAATTTCAATTTTGTGTTTTAAAGTTATTAATATAAAGGTTAGGGAAAAAACAAGAATTTATTAAAGCACTTACTATGTGCAAGCACTGTTCTAAGTGCTTTACAAATATCTCATTTGATCTTCCCAATAACCTTGGAAGATAGATGCTATTATTATCTGCATTTTATCATATATATATATGTATATATAATTTATAAACTTTACAGACTACTGTATGCCTGTGATCGCTAAATATTTTTATTGTATTAACTTTATTAGTAAAAGAAAGTTGGGCAGCTCTCTGCAATATGTGTATATTTATTTGCTTATATAATTTATATATATGTATATATATGCATATGTATGTCCTACTGTGTGACTCACTTTGTCCTAACCAAAATGAAAATAAGAAAAGTTCAAAAGTCACTGCCTCAGAGAATAAATCCCACCAGTTTAAGAATATCTAGAATGAGGGCAGCTGGGTGGCTCAGTTGATAAAAAGGCAGACTTAGAGAAGTTGTGGGTTCAGATCTAATCTCAAATATTTCCAATTGTGTGATGCTGGGTAAGTCTACAAATTCTACAAATATAAATAATACCTCTCCCAAGGATAATTGTATTTTAACAAGGGACAGAGTCTTACCCCATGAACATGAATATCTAATGGTAGCATTTCTGGCATTAGCAAGTCAAAAGAGAGATTTCTTGAGGGTAAAAGTTCTTTTCTGGGTCCCTTAAAATGCTACAACAAAGATGGCTTTCTATAGCTTCAACTGGTTTTGAGTGGACCAGGAAATTTCCAAATGACTTATTCCCGAAAAACAAGTCCTTCCTATTTCAACTGCACAACCACCTTTGCCACACTGTCTATGACCCTGAAAAGCCAGGAGAAAGACACGGGGTTTTTGTTTTTTGTTTTCTTGGCTGAAAATCTAGTAAGTGGTGGCTGTGACCCAAATGGCATTGAGAACAGCAAATTTATTTAGATATACTGTGACAGATTTTCTGAGGCAAACAGGGAGAGACAATGAATTATGACTTAACTAGCCTTCTCAATAATTTAATAATTTTTAAAAAGCCTTTTTTATTCTTTATATATAATGGATAGAGTAATACAAAGGTGTCAAAAGCAAGTACCAGATTAAAATGCAGTTGGGAAACGTTTAACAAAATAAATAAAAAATACCGTACAATTTAGGTAGTCTATTTCTTTTTTTTTTCTAAATCAATATGCAGCAATATTTGAATATTGGATATGGAATCAGAGAGAGCTGAATTAGAATCTTGACTGAGACACTTACTTAGCTGCATGATTCTGGGAAAGTAACTTAAACTCTCTAAGGTTCAGCTTCTTCATATGAAAATGAGGAGGTTGGACTTGTCTACTTCTAAAATCCCTTCCAACTCTAAATCCATGATTTTTTAATATGGATCATTATTATTCAGTAAATCCATTTGGTCCCAAGATTAGTTGGTGTGAGAACCTATCACTATCTTCTTCCTAAGAGCCAAAGCAAGTGAACACAACTAACAAAAGCCAAGTAACTCTTCACCTTCTCTCTCTCCCCCTTTCAACCCTTCACCTGGTCCCAAGTCTAGAGCCATCTGTCTCCACCTATCACCAATAAGAAAAGTGGATGAGAAATTATTCCCTCCTAGTAGCTCATAACAACTAGACATCCATCTACTTGATATCAGTCTTCTGGTTTAGTTTATCACTTCTTGGAGCCTGAAAGATTGGGTCTCCCACCTTGCATAAGCCATGTTGCTTCCTGAAGTTGCTTAACTTTGCTTTACACTTGTTTCATTAAAAAACAAACAAACAAAAAACAAACCTTTACCTACCATCTTGGAATCCATAATGAATTACAAGATAGAAGAGAGGTAAGGGCTAGGCTATGGGGGTTAAGTGACTTGCCCAGAGTCACCCAGCTAGGAAACTTCCATGACCCTATTTGAACCCAAGTCCTTTCATGTCAAGACTTGAGTTTTCAATCCACTGAGCCAACTAGCTGCCCTTGCCCCATACTTCTTAATGATCATGCTCTAAACATGCTATGACTGTGATCCTTAAGAAGTGTGAGGCAGGAGCAATTGAGAGACAGGCCTAGGGATGGAGAGCAGAAAACTTCAGCTTCATGAAGATTTTATCTATTTTTAAAAGAGGAAAGCTTTGAAATAGACCACAACCTTTTCTCATCAGGAGTAACTGTTGTTAAAAGTGCCTAGAAAAGACATTAGGTGTTTTAATTGCTGCTGAGAATTTTCCTCAAGCACATTAGAGTAGTTAGGCAAAATTCAGACAAAAATGTCCTAGAGCTATAAGAAATCCAGATGCTTTATGCATATGTTCTATTATCCATGAGGTTTTTTTAATGATGAATATTGAAAACCACTTAAGTATGCTAATGTTGTGAGGGTTGTGGGGGGGCAGTGTTTGCTGAACCTATAGAGGTGCATAACACATTATTGCCTTTCATTTGAAAGTGGATGGGAAAGGAGCACATGTACCCTGAGACCTACTGGAACCCAGTATATAGTGAGGTATAGAGGATAAAACATTAGGTTTGGAGTCAGTTAAGAAGACCTTGTTTCAAATCTCACATTAAAATATTCTAACTGTGTGACCTTCAACAAGTCACTTAATCCCTCTGAACCAACATCTTTAAAACAGATATAATATGATTACCTCCTTTATAAGGATAATGATGTGTCTTCTTTTTTAAAAAAATTTTTAAACCCTTACCTTCTGTCTTGGAGTCAATATTGTGTATTGGTTCCAAGGTAGAAGAGTGGTAAGGGCTAGGCAATGGGGGTCAAGTGACTTGCCCAGGGTCACACAGCTGGGAAGTGTCTGAGGCCAGATTTGAACTCCAGAACTCTAGGCCTGGCTCTCAATCCACTGAGCTACCCAGCTGCTCCCAATGATGCATCTTCTAATGAACTTAAAGTAGAATTTTTTACTCAGAGGGTGGCAACAGGAAATGACAGAGCTCTCTAGTTGGCTCTTAAGCTGGAATTTAGTATGGGCAGAAGAGGGAAGACCTATCCTTCTCTTCTCTTGGTTCTTTTTGGTTCCCAAACATGGAGACTGCTTTGAGCCACATCCAGAGCTGCTCCTCTGCATCCCACTCTGCTCTCATGTGCAGGTGAGCACCAACACCTTAGTTATGACCTTGGCCAAAGGAGTCTCCCCCCAAAAGAATCCTTTCTTAGAGAACAGCATTGCTAAAAGGTTCTTGTCTACTGGTTGACTGCTGATGGGAAACATGGTGGTCCATCCTCAGATGTATGGCCCTTCAGCCTTACCCCTAGAGTAATAGGCAACTTCTCTATGGAGACCCCAAGCCAAAAATACAAGTGCAAGTTTGGAGAGTGGGACCAAAGGAGATGTTCCATATGTGCTGATGATAGAAATGTGAGCTATTATCATTACTCAAAGTGACTACAACATATACCTTTAGGAAAGGTGTTTTACTTAATACTTGACACTTGATTAAACTCTTCCAGGGCTAAGATTACCTAATACTTCCTCCTGTCTTCTTGGAATTGCTTATTTTACTTTTACGTGTAGGTTTTTGTTTTGAGAGTTTTTTCCCCCTCCCAAACAAAAACAAATCCTTTTAGTTCCCTTTCTGTTGTTACTAACCAAGCTAACCCAAATTGTCCCATGGAACTGGATTTCCGTTTTCAGTTTTCCCAAGATGAATAGTCCCACTGTGGGTGTCTTGCAAAAGGAGGGGGAAAAAAAGAATAAGGAAAACAAAGCCATTTTGGAAGGCTTTTCACAATCTACTTCCAATAGTCATTTCTGTTTGACCTGGCAACACCCCCACTGCCACAGTTTGTAGGAGGCAGGCTCGTCTGGTGGTTAGCTCCTTGTGGGCACTGTTTCTGGCATTTTCACTGAATCATTACCTGACTTGGATCAAGTGGTTTCACCCCCGGGTGCCCTCATTCAGAGATATTTCCTAACTGGAACATCGGCTAACATTGGGCACTAGCCTTATTTGGTTGTTAAAATTTCTACATGCGTTCAGAAAATTAATATGCAGTGTGGTCCCTGAAAATGTAAGCAGGGCAATACATCATTCACAATACAAGTTCATTTGGGGGGAAATTAATAACTAGGGCAGAATCCATTAAAGAACTGACAAGTATGAGGAGGGAGGGGGGAAGAAATCAGATTGGAAACTTATTTTAATATAATGATTGTTGTTCTTAGAGAACTGAACAGCATTGTGTGTTTTTAATTTGATGAGAGTGTCAGTGGATGCCAAAATTTAAAGCCCTTTCATTTTTTTTTTATCTCCCTTCATCTCAGCAGGCTGCTTACTAGAATCACCAGTTTGCAACTATGAAAAAAAAAAGGTGCTTTTATTTTGAAGAGAGCTCACTTACAGCTGGGGCCTGGGAAGAGATGAGATGAGCCAGGGAGGAAAGGTGCTCTCCTGGCCCTAGAGAAGACATAGGGAGCCTGGGATTACCCCCCTTCTGGTTGGCCTCATTTATGTGGAACACATTTGAGGCCACAATGGAGTAGAAATTCAACTTGGGTCCAATAGAAGTAAAGCCAGAACAAAACTATTTGATGGAGACAAGCTGGAAGCGACTTTGTTCTGGGAGGTTCTATATTGACTTAAGAAGGAAGAAAGGAATGAATAAACCTTCCCAGATGCCCTCTTGCAAAGGCCTCCAGAAAAGAGTTTTTTAGCTACAGTACATACTCACTCCATGAGGTGTTGTGTTCAATAAGGTGACTTGAAAATGGTAAGACCCACAACTGGCAAATCCCTACCTTCTTTTAAGTTGTGAAGGAAATAAGTTTTTTGTTTGGTATCTACTATGGGCTGGGAGGGGGAAGGTTTGGCTAGGGAGGATAGAATGCTAGGCTTGGAATCAAAAAGACTCATCTTCCTGAGTTCAGATCCAGCCTCAGATGCCTACTAGTTTGTGACCCTGGACAATTCATTCACCCCGTTTGTCCCAGATTCCTCAGCTGTAAAATGAGCTGGGGGAAGGAAATAGCAAAATCACTCCAGCATATTTGTAAAAACAAACAATTTTTTTTTGTTATTGTTGTTTTTAAAGGTCTTATATTCCTATCCAGGTGATAGCAGGCATATATGAATAATATAAATCATCATTATAATTTAATTGTCATCATAATTTAAATATAATGAATTTAAACAAAGAGGACATCAGTAGTTATAGACGAAGGAAGAAACATCAGGAAAGTTTTGAGGTAGAAAGTGGTGACTGAATGGGGTAGTGAAAGATATGGAATATTCTCAGAGGTAGAGATGAGTGATCACAGGATTGGGAAATTGCCAAGTATAAATGATCTTACAATCACATCTCTTCTGGAGGATGTGCTTGTATCTTCTGGGGCTCCAAAGGGGGTCATGAAAAGTTGGATGTGATTAAAACAACTAAACAACAAAATGAGCCAGGAACTATGCTAAGGGCTTTATGAAACAATTGATAAGCATTTTAAGTGCCTACTATGTGCCAGGCACTATGCTAAACACTGGAACTACAAAAAAGAAGCAAGAGATAGTCCCTGACTTCTAGGAGCTTTTAATCTGATGAGAGAGACAATATGCAAATCACTATTTACAAAGTAAGTAATTTGTAGGATTAATAAGAAACAATTAAAAGAGAGAAGGCATTTGAGATCATTATGAGGTCATTTGATCCTCATAATAACCCTGCACAGTAGGACTTTTTTATTATCCTCATTTTACAGTTGAAGAATCTAAAACTAATAGAAATTAAATGACTTGCCCACAGTCAGACAGGTAATAAATATCTGAATCTAGATTTGAACTCAGATCTTCCTGATTCCACACCTAGCCCTCTAACCACAGCATCACCTAGCTGCCTAGCTATATATTAGAGAGAGTATAAATTTAGATCTGGGGGGGCAGGGACACCTTAGAAATGACCTAATTTACTTCCTTCATTTTATAATTGAGGAATTAGAAGTCTAAAAAAGTGCCTAGAATGTACTCCTTTCAGCTCCACTTCCTAGAACTTGTCTCTTCCTTTGAGATACAGGTCAAGTACAAATTTCTACCTGAAGGAGGATAGCATAGTGAATTGTGCCTGCCTGGAGAAAGGGCTCCCTAAATCCAAATACTCAGTTCCCCTTAAATGAAGCAGCCCTTGAGCGACCTTGAAAACATGAATAGATTACCTAAAACACAGAAATCTCCATGATTCCTACCTCATAGGTTGGGTAGCCTCCTTTAATTGAATGCCTGAATTTTTAAAACTGGTGAGACTTGACCTTCCTACTATCCTTTTTCTGCCCTTTTACTTCTTCTTATTTGCTTTCAGAGGGTAAAGATCCAAGTTCATTCACTGTTAGGACACTATGAACTGAACCAGTAACATAGGAAAGAATTTTTCTTCCTCTCATCTTTCTTACCCTGATTCTAAGAAATGAATTAGGTGGTTTTTTGTGTATGTTCTATTGTTTGTTCTTCAAAGTTTCAGGTGTGGGAGGTGATCTCCATGAAGGAGATCTTCATGAGATAGAGGGGGTGGGGGAAGAGGAAGGGAGAGAGGGGAGAAGAGGGAAAGAGGGAGAGAGAGAGTACTATGGTGATTTTGAAGCTAGGATATCAAGGGGTGGAATAGCTCATTTAGACTAGCATTTTTTGTGAGGCCTTGCCCAGTCCTTTTCAGGAATGCTCACCCACCTTTGATTATTGACATATAACTCAATTCTTATCTGTAATTTCAAGAAGCTGTAGTATACCCAGTGGCCACATGACTGTAAAACCATCTCATCAGATGGGCTAAACCAAGTTGAAAGTAATTGACAGACTTCACCCATCAGTGAATTAGAAGGATGTCAACCCAAAGCAAGTGTGTGAAAAACTTCCATTAAGTTACATCCTTCTGTTTTTTTGATATTTTATTTTATTTTCAGGCACAGCATACTTCCATATTGGTCACTGCTGTAAGAGCAAATTCATAAAAAAAACCCAACCCCAAAATAAAACCATAAATACACCAATGTGAAAGATGACTCCAACAGTTCTTTCTCTGGAGATAGATAACAATCCTCATCATAAATCTTTCAGCATGGTCCCAGATCATTGCATTGCTGAAAGAACTACATGCTTCTTAAAGAAGATGATCATCACCAGGAGGATGAGCTCAAGTCAGACCTAATATTTTAGGGGAAAAAAGACCTTTGAAAGAGTTGGTCCAAGCAGTTCAAAGTCATAGTGAAGTTGAAATGGATTTTCAGCAATAACATAGAATGTTTCATTCTTTTATATTTTAAGTATGAACCTCCCAGTCTGCCAAGAGTTATGGATTATTGTTTCATATTTTTATCTTTGTCCATTGATGACATTTTGAATTTCAACCATTTCTGTTGTAGGGGAGGAAATAAATAACTGTCCTATACTTGAACTTCTTTGTGTACTTAATTCATTGTTCTAAAAGGAACTGTGATAACTTCTTTTGAGGAAGTGCTAGATGTGAACTCTACCCCAAATGTAGAGTAATTTTCTGAGAGACTCTGGGGTAGGAGTATAAAGAGCCAGAGGTAATAAAATAAATCTTGACCTCTCTTCTTTGGAGACCAGGTTTCTGTAGGAGTGAATCTAGGTTATAAGAATCCAGAGTTAGAAACCCTTAATGAAAGAGGGTGCCCTTGTCCCCCTGGGTGAGCAGAATCTGCTATACATCCGATACTGTCACTTTATAGCTTAAGGTTTTCAAGTTAGGTACTTAAGATTCTGTTCCATTAGACATTTTTGTCTGCAGTTGGCATATACTGCTTTCAGATGAATGATAGCACCTTATATAAGACCTTATGGTTCAAACAACAAGACTTCCAGTAGATGTGATTAAATGTAAATAAGATGAGCATCCTTTTCCTGGCCATTATCCTTTTTTGGCAACATCTTTTCATGAAATGAGTTAAGCATAATCACTAGAGAATAAATATCCTCTCCAATACATACAAGAGAATTTTTAAAAGAAAAATGAGCATTTGGGTAAATGTGGTAACCTATTGAGTTTTCTTTAACTATAATTGTTTCATCTTGGTTTTCTGCCTATATTTGAGTTGAGTTTTAACTAATCCTAAATTGTATCTTAGCCACTATCTCTGTAGGGTATATATATATATATATATATATATATATATATATATATATATATATATATATGCTCTATTCTCTCTCTTTATATATATGCTCTATTCCTTGAAGGCAGTATGCTGTCAAAACCTTATCCAACATCATATATATATATATTATATATACATATATATATTTTTTATCTGTTACAGACCTCTCCATCACTGTCCTATATATTTTATTCCCCTGTTAAGCTACTTCTTTTGTTTCCTATTCTTTTATCTTTCTGGTTTTACATGCTTTCAACAGAAATAGAGTTCATAGTCATTTAATATATTTTCTTGCCAAGAAGAAAAAGTCCCTGTGACTGGCTTTTCCTCATCAACTATCATTAACTTAGAAACTTGGTTCAGAGACTACCTGCTTTTGTTAAAGGACCCATGTCACTTTCCACAGGAAAACAAAATCACTGAAAAGCATGTTTTTCTGAACTGATTAAGATATTAAAATAGAAACATTATTTACTTCTTACAAATAAATATCTCTCTTCTTAATGAATAGGAAGAAGTACATGTATTGTTCCTTTTAGAAAAAGCTACTAATATTTAAGAAATGGAACCTTTCATTTTATAAGTAACCACAATTAAATAATATCATAAAATTCATGGATGCTATGACACATAGGCACATAGGAACTTATGAAATAGAATTTTTGTTGATTTTTGCTATTTTGCCTATCTTTATATCCCCAGTAATTAGCAAATAAGAAGTAATGTTTTGACTTGTTTTGGGGTACCATTCTTTGACTGAAGAAAATGTAATCTCCTTGAGAGCAGAGACTGGCTTGTTTTCATCTTTGTAACCATAAAATTCAGCACAGTACCTAGAATATAGTAAGTACTTAACAAATGCTTGCCAAATTAATATTGAATTGACTTACTGATGATTACTGGAGGTAGACCATTCAACAAAAGGCCATTAGAATGTAATGGGAAAACCAATCAATCAATTAATTAATCTAAATTGTCCAAATTTAAAAAAAAAGGGAAAAAAAGAATGCAATGGGAAAAGTACTAGATATGGAATCAGAAGAACTGTATTTTAATGTTGGCTCTGATACTTCACACCAGTAAGATAGTCTATAACCCTTGACAAGTCATTTAACTCACTGACTTGGCTTTCTCAACTTCAAAATTCGAGAAGTATACTAAATCACCTCTAGAATACTTTTTTATCTTAAAACCTATGAACTAGTGATAGCAAATCAATACTCTATACTCTTTAAACCTAGAAAAATATGTTCAAGTTAATTATTTTAGGACAATTTCTGCACTGCCACTGCCACCTCTGTTCATGATCGGCCAATAAATATTTATTAGATGCCTAATATGTGCAAAGGGGTGTATGGGGTGTTCAGAAAAGACTAGAATCTCTGGTGTGAAGCCCTTCTCAGGGCTGTCCATCTGATAACTTTGGTATCCACCTACCACCCAACTCTAAACTGTGACTCCAAGAAGCTGTACTATGTACAACAGAAAAAACCTGGTTAAAAACCATCTTAGCGAGCAGATTAAATCAGGTTAAGGATAGCAAACAGGCTCAAATCAATTGGTGAGTCAGTGGGATGTCTATCTCAAGCATGTGAAGACTTACCCTGGCAGATTGGACAGATGAGAACAATTTGTTCTGATGGACATGAAGGTGGCCAATGGAGGAACTATGGAGCACTTAGAGCTTGTTAAGACATCAAAGATTCCAAGGGCATCCACTGCATTCCAGAATATCACTAGTCATCCTGACTTTTGTCTTGCCACTGAATTTTGATGACTGGAAGAGTGAGGCTAATAACTTTATACAACTCTGCCTCACTTAAATCGAACTTAAACACAAGACAAGACATAACCCCATGATGTCATGGGTATTCTTTAGAATAAAGGACAAACATCATTGTGTCCAAAGTACTATATTAAGTGCTGGTGATACTAAGATAGCCTAAAGATAGTCCCTACCTCAAGGAACTTACAGTCTAATAAGGGAGGCAACATATAAACAACAATGTACAAACAGACTAATATACAAAGAAAATTGTAAATAATCTATAGAAAGTACTGGCAGTAAAGAGAATTGTTGGGGCAGAGCTAAGATGGCTGCAGAGAAGGAGGAACTTTCAGAATATCCTTCCAACCAATCATCACAAAATGTCTCAAAAGTACAGATATCAAAATCAGACAAGTAAAAGGGCTCTCCCATGTAATGAAGCCTTAAAGGTAGACAATGTTTGGGGATTTCCATGCTATACGGGTGAGAAACTACACCTATTAAAACTTGAGCTATTCACCCCTTCCCCCACACCACCTACCGTGCCAGAGTCAGAGTGAGGACCCAGCAATCTCTAAATTTTCCAGGGCTGACTGACTGCAGATTTACCCCTGAGGGCAGGGCAAGGCCTTGGCAGAGATATTTGGGACACGAGTCTGAAGAGCTCAAAGCCTGGGCAGTAGAGCACAGAGATTGGGCAGAAACAAGGCTGACCATAGCAGAGACAGCAGGGACTGGAAAAATAGCCTCAGGTCAAAATACTTTAAAGTATGCTGCCCAAAGAACTTCCTACTCTACTTACCCAGGCTTCTGGCTGTGAAGGGAAGATACTACCAAGGCAAAGCCTTGAGAGACAGAAGGTAAGAAAGCAATGTCCACTAACATTCAAGAACCACAAATCACAAGTAGCAAAAGAAATAAGCAGCAGCCAAAAAAGCTTTTAACAGTGGATAATTTCTATGGAGAAAAAGAGCAAAATACAGAAGCAACAGCAGAGAGTGACAAACATGCAAACTCATGGAAACTTTAAAAAAAAATGGAAATTGTCCACAAGTTCTTGAAGAACTCAGAAGGGAGTTCAAGAACCAAATAAGAAAGAGGAAAAATGTTAAGAAAAATGAGAAAAACAAATGAAAGTAATTTTAAAAGAAAATAGCAGCTTAAAAGACAAAATTGCCCACATTGAAAGGGAAGCATAGAAATCAAATGAAGTAATGAACAAATTGGAGACCAGAACTGACCTGTTGGGGAATGGCTGAACAAACTGTGGTATATGTTGGTGATGGAGTACTATTGTGCTAAAAGGAATAATAAAGTGGAGAAGTTCCATGGAGACTGGAACAACCTCCAGGAAGTGATGCAGAGCGAGAGGAGCAGAACCAGGAGAACATTGTACACAGAGACAAACACACTGTGGTATCATCGAACGTAATGGACTTCTCCATTAGTGGTGGTGTAATGTCCCTGAACAACTTGCAGGGACCCAGGAGAAAAAAAACACCATTCATAAGCAAAGGATAAACTATGGGAGTGGAAACACCGAGAAAAAGCAACTGCCTGAATACAGAGGTTGAGGGGACATGACAGAGGATAGACTCTAAATGAACACTCTAATGCAAATACTATCAACAAAGCAATGGGTTCAAATCAAGAAAACATCTAATGCCCAGTGGACTTACGCGTCGGCTATGGGGGGTGGGGGAGGGAGGAAAAGAAAATGATCTATGTCTTTAACGAATAATGCTTGGAAATGATCAAATAAAATATATTAAAAAAATAAATAAAATAAAAATAAAAATTGAAAAAAAGAACTGACCTGTTGGAAGACTTGAAAAGCAGGATAGACCAAACCAAAAAAGGAAAGTCAAAAGATCATAGCTGAAAATCAGTCTTTAACAATTAGAATTAGGAAAATAGAAGCTAATGATCTTACAAGAGAGCAAGAATTAATAAAGCAAAATCAAAAGAATGACAAACTCGAAGGAAACATGAAATATCTCATTAAAAAGACAACCAACCTGGAAAACAGATTCAGGAAAGACAATGTGAGCATTATTGTTCTATAAGGAAGCCTGGGGGGGGGGAGGGTAAAAGCCTTGACATCATATTACAAAAAATTATTCAAGAAAACTGCCCTGATATTCTTGAACAAGAGGGCAAAATAGATATTGAAAGAGTCCATAGATCACCCCCTATATTAAATCCTATAAGACAACCCCTCCAGAATGTAATAACCAAATTCAAGAGCTTCCAGGATAAGGAGAAAATATTGCAAATTGCCAGAAAGAGACAATTCAGATACCAAGAAGCCTCATTTAGAATTACACAGGATCTGGAAGCCTCTACACTAAAGGACCACAAAGCTTGGAATATGATATTCAAAAAGGCAAGAGAATTGGGTCTACAACCAAAAATTACCTACCTATCAAAACTGACTATATACTCTCAGGGGTAAGTATAGGCATTTAAGAGAACAGAAGATTTCCAAGTATTCCTAGAGAAAAGACCTGAACTAAATAGAAAAAATTGATGTCCAAATGCACAGATAAACAAGAAAGAGAGGGAAAAATTATAATGGCTTCAATAAGGTTAAATTGACTATATTTTTGTATGGAAAAATATCTGTAACTCTTAAAAATGGTTTTTATTATAGTAGATACACGAATTCTGGTACTAAATTATTTAAGATGATATGTAAAAAAGTGGGGAATAGAGGATGGTAGTAAGAGAAACTTGAAAGAAGAAAAATAGATCAAATTATATCACATAAAGAGGTGCATGGGGGGTGGAAATAGGTAATACTTAAAATTTTCTCAGTTGAATCAATTCTGAGATGGAAGAAGAGCTGCCAGATATATTGAGATATAGAATTCTATGTTACCCTAAAGGGAAGTTGAGAGGGAAAAACAAAGAATGGGAGTGGGTCAGGGAATATTAAAAGAGAGGGAAATGTGGGTGAGGGGGAAATGAATAGACCTGAAAGAAAGATAAAAGGGGATAATTAGGGATGGGTGGGAAGGAAAGTAAAATAAGGATTGGAAAAAGTGACTGATTAAAAGCAAAACACTGCTATAGAAGGAAACAGTGAAAGAAGAAAGGGCAGGACTAAAAGAGGAAATCAAAATGATGGGGAATACATAGGTGGTAATCATAACTATGAATGGGAATGGGATGAACTCATTCATAAGACTCATAAAAAAACAGAGAGCAGAATGGATTCGAAACCATATATTGTCTACACATGAGGCAGGTAGATGCACAAAGGTTAATGGTAAGAGGATGAAGCAAAATCTGTTGGTCTCAATTGAAAAAAGAAGGCAAGAATTGCAAGCATGATATCTGACAAAGCCAAAGTAAAAATAGATTTGATTAAAAGAAATAGGGAAGGTAATTACATTCTGATAAAAGGCAGTAAAAGACAATGAAGGAATATCAGTACTCAACATGTATGCATGAAATGGTATAGCATTCAGATTTTTTAAGGGGAAACTGTTGGAGCTAAAGGAGGAAACAGATAGTAAAACTATACTAGTTGAAGACCTGAACCTGCCTCTATCAGATCTAGATAAATCAATCCAAAAATAAATAAGAAAAAAGTAAAATATGTGACTGAAATCCTAAAAAAAATAGAGTTAATACATATATGGAGAAAAGTAAATAGGGACAAGAAATACACTTTCTTTTTAGCAGTACATGGTACGTTCACAAAGATTGACCATCTACAAGGGCATAAAAGCATTGCATCATAATGTAATGAAAATAAAAATTAGTAAGGTTACATAGAGAGGCTAATCAAAAATTAACTGGAAATTAAATAATATGATTCTTCAAAATTGGTTGGTTAAAGAACAAATCATAGAAACAATGATTTTGTTAAAGAGAATGACAATGAGGAAACAAAATATCAAAGTTTATGAGATGCAGCCAAAGCACTACTCAGGGCAAAATTTATATTCCTAAGTTCAACAAATCAGAGAGGGAAGAGGTCAATGAATTTGGCATACAAATTAAAGAAAATGGAAAGGTCAAATTAAAAATCCCCAGATAAAAACTAAATTCAAAATCCTAAAAAATAAAAGGAGAAATTAATAAAATTGAAAAGAAAAAGAACTATTGAATTAATAAATAGGAATTGGAGCTGGTACTTTGAAAACACAAACAAAATAGATAAAGTACTGCTTCATCTAATAAAATCAAATAAAATTCTGGTTAATTGAATAAAAAATAAGAAAGAAGAAAATCAAATTAACAGTTTTAAAGATGAAAAGGGTGACCTCACTTCTTTTTTTTGTAAAACATTATTTTATTTGGTCATTTCCAAACATTATTCATTGGAAACAAAGATCATTTTCTTTTCCTCCCCCTTGCCCCTCCCACCACCTCTCCCATAGCCGATGCACGATTCCACTGGGTATCACATGTGTTCTTGATTCGAACCCATTTCCATGTTGTTGGTACTTGCACTAGAGTGTTCATTTAGAGTCTCTCCTCAGTCATATCCCCTCAACCTCTGTAGTCAAGCAGTTGCTTTTCCTCAGTGTTTTTACTCCCACAGTTTATCCTCTGCTTATGGATAGTGTTTTTTAGATCCCTGCAGATTGTTCAGGGACATTGCATTGACCCTAATGGAAAAGTCCATTACCTTCGATTGTACCACAGTGTATCAGTCTCTGTGTACAATGTTCTCCTGGTTCTGCTCCTCTCACTCTGCATCACTTCCTGGAGGTTGTTCCAGTCTCCATGGAATTCCTCCACTTTATTATTCCTTTTAGCACAATAGTATTCCATCACCAACATATACCACAATTTGTTCAACCATTCCCCAATTGAAGGGCATCCCCTCATTTTCCAATTTTTGGCCACCACAAAGAGTACAGCTATGAATATTCTTGTACAAGTCTTTTTCCTTATTGTCTCTTTGGGGTACAAACCCAGCAGTGTTATGGCTGGGGTCCTCACTTCTAATGATGAGGAAATTAATGTAATTATTAAGAAGTATTTAGCCATGCTCTTTCTGATGGCAAAAAATTTGGAAAATTATGTGATGTCCATCTATTGGGGAATGGATGAACAAATTGTGGTACATGTTGGTGATGGAATATTATTGTACTGAAAGGAATAATGAACTGGAGGAATTCCATGTGAACTGGAAAGACCTCCAGGAATTGATGCAGAGTGAAAGGAGCAGAATCAGGAGAACATTGTACACAGATTGATATACATTGTCACACAATAGAATGTAATGGATTTCTCTACTAGTAGCAATGGAATGATTCAAGACAATTCTGAGGGATTTATGAAAAAGGATGCTATCAACATTCAGAGAAAAAACTGTGGGAGTAGAAACACAGAAGAAATAATGGCTTTATCACATGGTTTGATGGAGATATGATTTGGGATATAGACTCTAAACGATCACTCTAGTGCAAATAATAATAATATGGAAATAGGTCTTGATCAGTGACACATGTAAAATCCAGTGGAATTGCTCATTGGCTACAAGAGGAGGGAGAAGGGGAGAGAGACCATGAATCATGTAACTATGAAAAAATTATCTAAATTAATTAATTAAATAAATAAAAAAAACATAAAGGGAATTGTTAGGAAAAGACTTCTTTTAGATGGTAAGATTTTGCCTGGAATTTGAAGCCTCAGGAAAGACAGAGACAAGGATGAGGGGAAGGGCGTAACAAAAACAAGGAGAATGTGCATGATTTTAGGAGGTGGAATGAAGTTGTTCAAGGACACACAAGAAGGTTGCTGTTAGACTGCATAGTTTGGTAGTTTAAGGTATAAGACCAAAGCTTTTAGTCCAAAAATTGTGGAATATCCAAAATTCTCACATATAGACATATAAATTTGAAATGTATTTGAAGCATAACTAAGAATTAGAAAATAAGCTAAAAAAATCCTTGATCAGTCAAAATAGCTGTCTTATAGTCCTCAATTCCTCACTGAAAACCTATTTGCTTTTATTGTGAACAAATTTCAAATAAACTTAGTTTGAAGCATACCATTTTGCTTCTTGGTCAATGTATTATTTTCTTATATTTATAGATTTTTTGAATTGTAGCAATTGTGTATGCTTTGTATAAAGTACATAAATATGTAATTGGCCTACATTTTGAGGGGTCACTGATTTTCTCATCTTTTGGTAATGTGTGATGCCTGCTAGCAAGAAAGATGGGATCAGGCTTATATCAAAGAAGAGCTGGTAAACCGCTTTGTTAGCAATTCATGCATCACAATGAAGCTTCTGAGTAAATAATTATGAATCTTATCTTGGTCCTGCCACTTTCCAGTTTTGCAGAGAACTAATGTTTTAGCCAATTCCATTTATGTAACCATTCTGTCATTCTTTATGTTATTATTATGCATCATTTCTTTTTTCATGTTTAATTCAACTTTTGTTCTTGTCATGTTAGACTTCTTGCAGCCATATGGATGACCCAAAATTTTCCATAACTTCCTTCTTCAGTTCTCTCTCCCCTCTAATTTATTTGCTTCTCAGAACTCTGTGGTATGATTTCTGATTCATATAAAATTGTTTATTTTTCCTTTGGATGCCTTTGACACCTTAATATTTTGTTTTTTACTTGCAATTACAGATACCAAGAATGTACTTATGTTTTTTTTTTAATTCTGTCCTGAATTTTTCTTTTTTTATCCCTTTAATTGGTCAATAAGGTTATCTAGTTTGTTTGTTTTTTCCCCTATGTGAACACTGGTTACATATTGCTATTTAATATTTTTCTGCAATTATTCAATTGTTTTTTATCAAGGTGCTTCAATCATGACAGTACTGGATTTTTGTCCTTAGGAGTATTCCTAAACAGCTTTACCTCTGCTTCTTTTATAATGCCCACAGGTTATATTGTCATTTGTAGATCCTAAAATGTTATTCCATTATATTTTCAAATATTGTAGGAGAAATCATACAGTTCTGTGGTTTACAGAGATTTCCAACTTTAAAAAGTTATTCTTTTTTATCATAGTTGGTATATTTGTGCCTTTAAATTTTTTTTAAAAGTCCTCTTCAAATATATCCAAATATGTTCATCTCTTTTTCAAAATTATTCTATAATTTTTATATCTATTTTAATATATATTAGTTAAGATGGCACAAATTTGTGTAAAGAATAGTTTTTTAATACCTTAAGGTTTATCAGTTTTTTCCTCTTCTGATTTAAGTAAATTCTCAATTTCTACTCTTATTCATCAAATTGGCCTAGGAATGAAGTTGTTGTCATTGTTATTGTTGTTTTCTTTTTTAATTTTTTTCCTTCAGCTCCTCCATACCTTCCACACTCCATATAAGTTATCATTCATCAAAATACACTGAATATGTTTTTCATATTTCCACTTCTCAAATTATTTTCTGTAGGCGAACACTCCCAAGTTATTCTTCAAATATTAAATCTGCAGCTGTATATAATGCTCTCTTGGGCCTACTCATTTCATTCTTGATTATCTCCTGTAGTTTTTCCTGAATTTTTAATTAATCTTATAATTTCTTACAGCATAGTAGTATTCCTTCACAATCATACTACAGTTTGTTTAGTCATTCTCCAATTGATGGACGTTCTCTTGATTTCTAGTTCTTTGCCATCATTGAAAGAGCTGTCATAAATATTTTTGAACATATAGGTTATTTTCCTTTTTCTCTGATCTCCTTGGGGAATAGACCTAGTAATGTTATTTCCGGGTCTAAGGATATATGCGGTTTTATAGCTCTGAGCATAATTCCAAATCATTGTCCAAATTGGTTAGATTAGTTCATAATTTCACCACATTTCCACATCCCCTCCAATATTTGTCATTTTAGCCATTTAGCCAGGTATGAGATGATACCTCAGTAATATTTTATTTCTCATTTCCCTAATCAGTAGTGATTTAGAGCATTTTTTCTTATACATATATGTGACAATTTCATCTGAAAACTGTTTATTGGTATCTTTTGCCATATATCAATTGGGGTATTACTCTTACTCTCCTAAATTTGACAAAATTCTCTCTAAATTTTAGATATGAGGCCTCTATCCAAGAGGCTGCCTATGGAAATTTCCCCTCAATTTTCTGCTTTGCTTCTAATCCTGGAAATGGTTTATTTGTACAAAAGCTTTTCAATTTAATACATTCAAAATGATCTGTTTAAAATTTTATAATTCTCTACATCTCTTATTGACTAAAAAAAATCTATCTTATCCACAAATATGATAGGTAATATATTCCCTATTTTTCTAATTTGCTTAGGATGTCTCCTTTTATATCTAAATCATGTACATATTTTGATCTATTCTTAGTGAATAGTAGTAAAGTATTGGTCTAAACCTAGTTTCTGTCAAACTACTTTTGAGTGGTCTTAGCCATTTTGATAATCACTGCTTTATAATATGGTTTAAAATCTGGTACTGATAGCCCTCCTTTTATTTTTTTGTATTAATTCCCTTCATTTCCTTTACCTTTTGTTCTTCCAAATGCATTTTGTCATTTTTTCTAGATCAATAAGATAATTTTTTAGTAATTTAATTGGGATGACGTTAAATAAGTAGATTAGTTTAGGTAAGATTATTTTTATATTATATTATAAAGATTATATTATAAAATTACCATTTAAATTATAATGTCTCTACCTATCCATGAACAATGAGTATTTCTTTAATTGTTTTGATTTGACTTTATTTGTATTAAAAATGTTTTATAATTATATTCAAGTAATTTCTGGGTTAGTTTTAAAAGGTATACTCCCAGATAATTTATTCTATTTGTGGTTATCTTAAATGGAGTATTTCTTTCCTTCTCTTCTAACAGAACTTTGTTAGTAATATACAATAAAGCTGATGATTTATGTGGGTTTATTTTATATCCTGCTACTTCACTAAAATTAACCATAGTTTAAACTAACATTTTACTTGAATCTCTAGGATTTTTCCACATATTCCATCATATCATTTGGGAAAAGAGATTGATTATTATATCTTTGCACATTCTGATTCCTTTCATTTCTTTTTCTTCTTGCTATGGCTAGCATTTAAAATATGTCAATAATATTGGTGATAATGGGCATCCTTTGTTTCATTCAGGCTTCTAGCTTTTTTTAATTATAAATAATACTGGCTTATAGTTTTGGGTAGATGCTAAATGTCATTTAAAGAAAAACTCCATTTATAACTATGTTTTCCAATATTTTTAATAGGAATGAGTATTGTATTTTAGCAAAGGTTTTTTTCTGCATCTCTTTATATAATCATATGACTCCTATTTGTTTTGTTACTATTATGATCAATTATGTTGATAGTTTTCCTCAATGTAAACAATCTATACATTCCTGGTATAAATCCTGTTTGGCCACAATCTTTGTGATGTATTGTTGTACTCCCCTAGCTAGTATTTTATTTAGGATTTTTGCTTCCATATTCATTAACAAAATTGGTCTATAATTTTCTTTCTCTGATTTTACTCTTCCTGGCTCAGCTATCAATACCATATTTATTAAATAAAAGGAATTTGGGAAAACTCCTTCTCTACATATTATTTCAAATAATTTCAAATAATTTAATGTTAGAATTAGTTGATCTTTAAATGTTCAATAGAATTCACAAAAATCCATCTTTCTTGATTTTTTTATTCTTTTAGAAAGTTTATTTATAGCCTGTTTAGTTTCTTTTTTTTAATTAATTCATTTAGATTTTCTATTTCCTCTCCTCTAATACTTTAGACAGTTTATATTTTTGTAAGTATTCTTCCATTCTAGTTATTGTTAAATCTGTTGGCATATAGTTGAGCAAAATAACTCCTAATAATTTCTGTTATTTCATCTTCATTGATGCTAGATATTCACGGTTTTCATCTTTAATGCTAGTGATTTGGTTTTCTCTTTTTAAAATCTTATTTTTTTTAATTTTCTAAATTGATTTGTAATTATGTTGCTATATAATTTAAATCTAAGGGAACCATCAATAAGAAGTAATATAAAGTCCTGCCTTATAATGGTAAAGATCTACCAAATATTATTATATGTACTGATATATCATGAAAACATTCATATATTATGGCCATTTCATGTACACTTGTGATTTACTAATTATAGCAAATAGCAAGTATCACACTAAATTGTTTGCATTAAATGAGGCATTAGCATACATTATTTGTTCTTCTGTGGCTTCTCTTCTTGTGGCCAGAACATGAAAGTATCTTCTTTTTTCCATTCTCCTTTGTGTCAATTTAAGATCACAGAAGTTGAGTAGGTCAAGCCTAGAACCCTGTGTGATTCCATTTTTTAAAAGGCACTTTATATCACCCAGATTAGGCTGTTATACCAATTAGTGGCTATTATCTTCATCAAAATTATTACTATTTATTATTATTGTTATTATTATTTATTGTTATTGTTATTGCTATGATCTGGGCCAGCTAAATGGTAGAATGGAGAGATTTTTGAGCCTGGAGTCAGGAAGACTCATCTTCCTTAGTTCAAATCTGGCCTCAGATACCTACAAGCTATATGACCAGGGGCAAGTCACTTTACCCTGTTTGCCTCACTTTCCTCACCTGTCAATTGAGGTGAAGGAAAATGCAAGCCATTACATTATCTTTGCCAAGAAAACCTCAACTGGGGCCAGGAAGAGTCAGACAAAATTGAAAGCAACTGAACAATCATTGTTATGATTATTATCATAACAATAGCATATTAATAACCATAACAATAAGAAAAACAACTAATACTAACAACAATCATCATCAATCTTCATCATCACTAGGGGCATTCTGGTGCCATCTCCAGACTGGCTAAGCACCTATGGTTAAATTTTCAAGGTGGGTATTATATTTCAGAAATCAGCAAGCCTATAAATTAAGGATTGATTTATTGTTTTGTTGATTATCTAGATTTAAGAAAGTGATGAAGAAAATGTTAACAATGCAGATTATATTTAAAAATATATCCTGTGAATGCTATTTTTTTTAGATCTGGAGAGATGCTTGTTAAACATTTATGAGTCCATTCCTATTCATCTTTCCAGATATAAATTTTATGATTTAGTTAGAAAAACTATAGCTGATGAAAAAAGGACAGGGTCTAGGAGAGGCAGGCATGAAATCAGAAATATGGAGTAACAGCTAAGAACAAAGGAAAATACTAGGAAAAACAATAAAAGGCAGAAGCAAAAACTAAAAAATATATATCTATATATATGGAGCTGCTTAGAGAAGAAATAATGTAATAATAATAATAATAATAACAATAATAATACTAATACTAATAATAACGATGATAACAACAGGTAACCTTTTTTTTTTTTAAACCCTTACCTTCCATTTTAGAATCAATATGGTGTATTTGTTCCAAGGCAGAAGAGTGGTAAGGTTGAGGCAAGTGACTTGCCCAGGGATCACACAACTAGGAAGTGTCTCTGGGTCTGGCTCTCAATCTACTAAATCACCCAGCTGCCCCCTAGCAATAGCTAACCTTTAAAGAGTGCTTTTATATTCCAGGCACTGCTAAGTACTTTACAATTATTGTCTCATTTGATCTTCACAAAAATCTTTCAAGGTTGGTGCTACTATCCCCATTTCACAGATGAGGAAACTGAGGCAAACAGAGATTAAGTTACTTTCCCAGTCACACATCTAATAAGTTCTCCTAAGGCTAAGTTTGAATGTGGGTCTTCCCAACTCCAGACCTAGCTGTCAGACTAATTATTCATTCACATGTCTATGTACCTCCTGAAATAACTATTTTGTAATTGATATAATTGTTTGAGATAACTGGTAGGTTCAGGGAATGGTATTTAAAGCCAATAATCTGGTTTGGGAAGGGTAGCCAAGCCCAAGGCAGGCAGAGCCAGAGCCTGAGCTAATAAACACAGAACAATATATTAACATAGGGCAGTTTTGGATTTAATAAATAAGGGAAGGTGGAAAGGGGATGTAGGATTATGTAAACTGATGTTAATCTATCAATACCAACCAGATCTAATAAACCCTTCACAGGGATTTCTTCTTAGTGAACTTCCTACTCTATTTCTCCCTAACCCAAATAGACACTCCCTAATCTTAACTAAAATCCTCAACTAATTTTTTTTAGAATTTTTTAGAATTAAGGGATCTGCATAAGGCTTTGCTAAGGCCAGGGAAGGTCTCAGATTCAAAAGGATCCAGATTTGTTCTCACAGTCTCTGTAGATGTTTTAGGTTCACCTGGAACTGCCTTGATGAAATACAGCAATCAGGAATCAAGAAAGGATAGCCACTGAGAAATCTGTGGCTGACACCTCCAGAGATTCTCCAGAGAGTCAGCTAACTGTCTTAGTCTCAGCCTAAACCTCTCTCAAAGTTCCAGAATATTCCTACTGGTCTGATTCCACCTCTCCCTGCAAATGTCAACACTTTCCTTACAAAACTTCATAGTTCAGGAGGGCATTGCCCCCACTTTTATTGAAACCTAGTTTGTACAATGGATAGAGTGCTGGATCTAGAGTCAGGAAGACTTATCTTTCTGAGTTCAAATCCAGCCTCTGTTCCTTCCTGCTGTATGATCCAGAGCAAGTCACTTAGACCCATTTGTCTCAGTTTCCTCATCTGTAAAAGGAGCTGGAGAAGGAAATAGCAAACCATTCCAGTATTTTTGCCAAGAAAACATCAAATGGGGTCATAGAGTTGGACACAACTGAAAAACAGCTGAAAATATAATATTTAATGTTCTTGAAGACAACAATGAATCATCAAGAAAAGGTTAAAAATATGTTCAGTTTATTTTGCTTAAAACACCAGGGAAGAATTGAAAATATAAAGCCATTTATTTAGAGGTAGGAGAGATGCTAGGCATCAGCTGGTTCAGCTCTCTCAGGGTTTAGAAGAGGAAACTAAAACCAGAGAAATTAGGTAATACCCAAGGTCACAAAGGTGGCATAAGATATTGCCAGAATTTGAACCCAGACTTATGATTCCAAATCTAGTGCTTTTACAGCATACCACATTGCCTTCATAGAATACTAACACTCATACCCACCAGAAGAATCTTAAAGTTCTCAATAATCTATGCTGGATATAAACTAAACTATTTGAAATTTTAGGAAAATGTCTATCCACAAATATATACATATATAATAAATATATTATGTAAGATCACACACAGTATATTAATATAGCATGTGTATATATCTTAAATATAAATATATGTCTAATCTTATAGCATGCCATGGCGGCCACACCCTGGGCAACGGCCAGGCCGGCTAAACCTTGTGAGGGTAGCCATCGGTTCGTTGTGGACCCCTGGTGAACTAGGGCTTTGCTCACCCAGCATGTGAAGACTGCTTCAGCTGAACAGGCAGAAGAAACCAATAAGAAGGTTCAACAGCTAAAATGGCGACGCAGCAAGGCACTGTGGAGTGCTTAGGGCATATTGGAGCACAAAAGACAACACAGCCATCCAATGCAGCTGAGGAAGTCTCCAGATGTAACGACTTTTTGTGCCACTGGACCCAGGCTTCCAACGTGGAGAGAGTGGGACTGTCTCTGTGCATTGACTTTTCCACTTAAATTTTCATGCACAGGTGTCTTTGTGCACAAAAACACACAAAGACAATAAGTCATCCTCGGTTACCGAGAGACTACTACTACTACTACTACATCTATATATCTTAAAGAAGTAAACCCTAAACTATCCAGGAAGCTCAACTATCTAGTTTGATTATCTGAGGACTCCAAATTGCCACAAGAAAGCAGCATGTATGTTAAAGAAAGAGCCCTGAATATGTCTTCAGAAGAACTGTTTTTTAGTTGCAATTTGTGGAAAAGAAACTAGAAATAAGTTCTGAACTTTCTGCCACTGTGTTGGAACAAGCAACAATGGGAATATCAAGAGAGAAGAAATTGTCAAGACTGACAGTTGGTGGGGAAAGGGGCAACTGGGAGTGGCAGTTGGGTCTTGTGACTAGCACTTCCTTCCTCCCAGTTTGTCTTTCTTCCTGGTGTTGGAGGTGGGAGGAGTGTTGGCTTCCCAGCCTGGATTCAGAGTGCCTCTTCTCTATTCAGCCCAAAGATACACTATTTACCTTACTACTATCCCCCAAATTGTTACCACTACCTAACCCTAAATGGTGTTGTGTATATGTGTGTGTGGGTGTGTATACATATATATCTATTTATCTATTGAGATATATCTTTATATACATATATATTTACAATTTGTATTTGCTTTTCTATATTTATGATTATTCTCCCCAGTAGAAGAAAAATTCCTTGATGTCAAGGACTGTTTTTATCCCTATTTCTGGCACAAGACCTGCTTAACAAATTCTTATGAATTGAATTAAATGAAAATAAATTTAAAAGAAAAATAAACTAAAAATAGAATTACATTTTGTCACCTATCAGGAAAAGAAAACAAAAACTCCAAAAGGCAGCCAAAGACCCAGGAAAAAGTTTACCTAGTTGAGACTGTTTTTATGTATGAGTGGCTCCAGTATGAAAGAAAACACAAGAGACTATCCTCCTATCCTTTTATAGGAAGTCTAATGACAAAGAAAATGACTTACCACCTAAAAAAAAAAATCAAGGGGATAGAGAAAGCTAAAAGCTCTCTCTCTCTCTCTCTCTCTCTCTCTCTCTCTCTCTCTCTCTCTCTCTCTCTCTCTCTCTCTCTCTCTCTCTCTCTCTCTCAGCAAACCTGGGGCTTAGTACTATTATTATCCCCATTTTACAGTTGAGGAAATAGAGGCAAATAATCATTAAGTGGCTTGTCCAAGTATACATAGCTGATAAGTGTATAAAGTCAGTGGGGATAGGAAGAAAGGCAAAAACTCTTCCTGCCTTCAAAGAGTTTATACTCTAATGGCAGAGGTACATACAAACATATATATATATATATTTTTATATATATGTTTGTTATATATGTATATATATGTAATACATACAGAATAAATTGGCAGTAATCCGACAGAGAAGGTAATTGAATTTTAAGAGGTACTTGGAAAAGCTTGCTGCAGAAATTCCCCTCAAACCTCATAGCAGAATAAAAATTCCTTGTGGGCCAAGACTATATTTTTTCATGTTGTTTTTGTGTCTCAAGCAGACATACCTGGTGCCTGAAACCTGGTATAAAAAGTTCTTGGTAGCTATACAATGATCCAGGACAATTCTGAGGTACTTATGACAAAGAATGAGAAAGAACTGTTGGAGTCAGAATATAGATCAAAGCATGCACTTTTTCACTTTAGTGTACTGTGTTTTTTGGGGTGGCATGGTAGGTTTGGTTTTCTATGGCTATTCTCTTACACCAGTGAACAATATGGAAATCTGTTTCACATGATAATACCTGTATAATCCAGATCAAATTGCTCACCATCTCAGGGAAGGGGAAGGAAAGGGAGAGACACAATTTGAACCTTAGAACTTAAGAAAACTAATGCAAAAAATATTGTTATTACATTTAAATGGTAAAACAAAATATCTTTTAAAAAAAGTTTAAAAAGAGGAAATGTCTAGGAAATGTTTCTTGAATTGATCTGAAATGAAATGAATGAAATATAATTAGTTTGTTAAATTCTCAAGAGTAGAAACCAGGTAATATATTTCTTTGTAGCTTCCATAGTTCTTTTGCTTTATCCTTAGGGGAAAAATATATATATAAACTCACCTTTTTAGTGCCCTTAGATCTATAGGTATTCAAGCTCAGACTTTTAAAAGCACTTGTCTCCATTTATCTGAATGGTGGCAACACCTATGAGATTGGAAGCTAAATATTGTTCATCTTTAGAAGACCTATATTAAACCTTCCTACAGTGCTTGTTGTCAGGAGAGTTAATAGCTTACCCTGCCCAGGGAGAAATTCTGATCAGCTTGGAATCTATCATCACCTCCAGGAGACGAGGCCTGAGAGACTGTGAAGTGGAAATCAAAAGCTACAAAGTGTTTAAAATGCTCTCTTCTTCTAACATACCCCAGGAGAACCATGGTTCATCTCTCATTTGGTTCTTAGCAAGCCAAGTGCTTTGGGCCCATTAACTTTCAGTTCTTAACAGAAAAAAAAAAGAATGATTATATTGACCAGTTCTCCCTTTCCATATCTAATCTTCCTTTTCTTCCCTTTCTGATTTGGATGGGATTCAGGCTTCTAAACAAATGAAAGAGCAGTGTATATATATATATATATATATATTTTTTTTTTTTAAATTTAGTGTAACCTTGGGTCAAAGATTCTCATGAGACACCAAGAGGTCTACTACTCTCCAGGATTTTCTCACTCTCATAACTGAGAACTAAAAACCCTTAACTCTAAACCAATCTATTACACAATATTACAAAATAAAGTTTTACTAAAAGGGAGGAAAAATGGAAATAATAAAAAGAGGACTCAATTTCCTAGAATCATTTAGAGCCTGGAGTATTAATATTCCTTTAATAGGAACCTTCCCCTGTTCATGTCCCTTTGTATCTCCCAGTCAGAAGGGGAGAAGAGGATCTTTCTCAATCTTTCTACCTTCTCTCTCTCTCTCTCTCTCTCTCTCTCTCTCTCTGTCTGTCTCTCTCTCCTTCTCTATCTTCTTCTTTCCTTCCTTCTTCCCCTCCTTCTCCCCCATCCCTCTCCATCTCTCCATCTGTCCCTCTCCTTCTCCCCCTCATTCCTTCTTCCTCTCCCTCCCCCTGTGCTTTTATTTACCTCTGTCACTGTCTTTGTCTAAACTGTCTCTCTCTATCTCAGGCTCTCCATCCACCCCTCCTTCTCTCTTTCCCCTATTTTAAACAAAGTTCTTCTGACCAAGTACAAAGTCCTTGGCACTGTCTGTCAAAAAATTCAACCTTAATAAGAAATGGATATGATTTTATCCATCAAAATCATACTAAAGAAAATGTGTTTGTTCATTAGCCTTCTCTGCCCCCTTTACACTGACCAAACTGGATTACTTGGCATCCAAACACGAAGTCTTTCTACCTGCCCCTGCATTTGCTGTCTTCCACTACAAGATTATAACTCTTTGAAAGCAGCATGTCTCACTTTTCTCTTAGCATTCACAATGCTTTGCAAAGAGTAATACTCAATAAATAGTTCTTTGTCTTTCATTCATTTTTGCTCCTCTTTTCCTTTCTCCTCCTTTTCACTCCTTTCCCTTTTCCTTCCTTCCTTTCATCTTCCCTCCCTTGTCCTTCTAGCCTACTATCCCTTCTCTATCCTCCTTTCCCCTCTTCACTTCTCTTTTCCTCTCTCATCCCTCTCTTCTCTTGTCTTTTATTTTTCCTTCTCCTTGTTCTTTTTCTCCCTTTCCTGCTCTTTCCTCTACTGGAAATGCCCTACATATCCAACAAAAGGAAAATTGCTAAATAAATTATAGTACATTCATGTTATAGAATACTTTAATGTAATAAAGACTAACAAGGACAAGGTATATAGAGAAATCTAGAAAGACCTTTATTGTTGTTCAGTCATTCTCAGTCATATCTGACTTTTCTTGACCCCCATTTGGGGTTTTCTTGGTAAAGAGACAAAATAGTTTGCTATTTCCTTCTCCAAAATGACTTGCCTAGGGTCACACAGGTAGTATAATTTTTAAACCCTTATCTTCTGTCTTACAATCAATATTATGTATTGGTTACAAGGCAGAAGAATGGTACAGGCTAGGCAATGGGGGGGGGGGGTTAAGTGACTTGCCCAGGGTCACACATATTGGAAGTGTCTGAGGCCTGATTTGAACCTAGGACCTGTAGTTTCTAGACCTGGCTCTCAATCCACTGAGCCACCCAGTTGCCCCCTGAAGTACTATAAATTTTTAAGAGATAAAACTAAAAAATGGAGTACAAACAAAATATAAGGAAATTAGAGGGAGGAAATAAAGTGAGTGAATTGACAAAGAATGGACCTAAAAATGACTAAAATAAATGCCATGATATTTTATAGTTTGAATTTAATTAATTAATTAAAATATAAATAATAATACTAATTATTAATTATTCTCATTAAGCAAGGGAATAATAAGCATCTATTGAGTCATCAGGCACTATTTTATGTGCTTTATAAATATTTCTCATTTTTCCTCATAAATAAATAAAAATAAAATTTTATTTTATGCTCAAAAACCCTGGGAGGTGGGTACTATTTTTAGCTCCATTTTCCTATTGAGGAAACCGAGGTATACAGAGGTTAAATGACTTGACCAAGGTCATGCAGTATCTGAAGTCAGGCTTCTATCAGTTGTACCACTTCACTTCCTAAATAGTTCCTAAGGCAGATTAATGTTTGTATTCTAATTCAAGGTTAAGTTTTAAAGAAAACATTAAAAAGAACAAGATGATATGAGAGTTATGGAGAAAAGGCACTTCATATTGAGAAGGAAAGGGGGATTCAGGGAAAACTTGGGGGGATGGGAGGTAGGGTATTTGATCTGGGCACTGAAGGACTGGTGGGATTTGGTAAAAAAGAGATGAGTGGAGGAGCAGTGCTGGGTTGGAACAGAATAAAAAAAGGCATAGAAATGAGAAAACATACAACGTTTTGGGGGAGAGCAAGGTTAGGTCTATTTTAAGGGATATGAAAAATGACCAAATTTGGAAATGGAAGTTGGAAAGTCGGTTTTGAATATTAGGTGAAATTGTCTGGACTGTGTTCCATAGATAATGGGGAGCCAGTGACAATATTTGTACATTGGCAGAAAGGGATCAGAGCTGTGCTTTTGCAAAATTTAGCAGGGTGGAGGATGGATTAGAACAGCAATAACATGCCTGTCTCTTCTGCTCTGGCTAATACTGCCCCTCATCACCCTCAGGTGATGAGGCTAAGATTACAAGCCATCAAGCATCTGAGTTTTCTTTCCCTCTCTGTGACACTTCCAGAAACAAGATGAATGTAAGAGGGACTTCCACTTTCTGCCTCTGGCATGAATGTTGAGAGCAGTGTAAGAGACTAGCAGGCTCCCAGTTTTACACCCTGAGGTGACAGAAAGGACAAAAGAAAAGCTTTCTACATGGAAGCCTTTATGTAAAATTCATCTGCTCAGATTTAGTGAGATACCACACCAGGGCTTCACCAAGATGGGGCATTTGCCAAGTGCAGCCAATAAAGTATACCCATTCAATAAGATCATATACATTTGCTCTCCTAACCAGGCTTGGATTCCAAATTGGACAGCAGCTTCCAAATCTGTTTATGTTTCTGCTGTGCACCTTAGAAGAGCTGGAAAAGCAGCCCCAGGTAAGCATTTCTTAGATTTCCTGTCAGATGTCTCTGTTATGATTGCCCCATGATATTACACTTGCAAGGACAGAAATCAGTAGCAGCTGCTTGGACAATAGCTCCAGAGCGATGCTCTGCCCCCAAGTTGGGGTCTCTTATTCAGCTACCTTTGGAAAAGGATTCAGCAATTGTAGAAGTACTTTTTGTGGTAGGAAAAAAGTGGAAATTGAGCCATTGCTCACAGATGGGGGAAATAGCTAGATGAATGGAGATGCCAAATATGAAGAGAATAAAATATTAATACAGCTTAAGAAAATAGAACTGTGAAGAATTCAGAGAAACATAAGAAGATTTGTATGAATTGTACATAGCAGAAAGAGCAAAGATAAATAGGATTCTTTTTTAAAGGTAACACTTTAGAGCTTTAAGGTGAACAAAGTGCTTCCTCCCCAACTGTGTTGTCTGGCCAGTAATATGATGACAAAATGGGCACACATAAAGCTTTTTAAGCTATTCAATAAAATCTAATATGGCAAACATCTATTTGAACTTGAGTTCAAATTGATCCTCAGGCACTTACTGGCTGTATGACTCTAGGCAAGTCACTTAATCTTGTTTGATTCAATTTTTTTACATCCTTCAAAAATTTTTTTAAATTTTGTAAACATTATTTTATTTTGTCATTTTCAAACTTTATTCATTAGAAACAATTTTTTTCCTTCCCCCCGCCCCACACACTTCCCATTGGCAATGCATGATTCCTCTGGGTATCACATGAGTCCTCAACCAGAGCCCATTTACATGCTATTGGTTTCTGTAGTATGGTGCTCATTCAGAGTTTCTCCTCGATCATATCCCCTCCACCCCTGTAGTCAATCTGTTGTCCTTCCTCAGTGTTTTTACTCCCACCATTTGTCCCCTGCTTGTGGGTAGTGTTTTTTTTCTCCTTGGTCGCTGCAGGTTGTTCAGAGACATTGCATTGAGACTAATGGAGAAGTCCATTACTTTCGATTGTACCACAGTGTATTAGTCTCTGTGTACAATGTTTTCCAGGCTCTGCTCCTCTCACTCTGCATCACTTCCTGGAGGGCGTTCCAGGAATTCCTCCATGGAATTCCTCCACTTTATTATTCCTTTTAGCACAATAGTATTCCATCACCAACATATACCATAATTTGTTCAGCCATTCTCCAATTGAAGGGCAACCCCTCATTTTCCAATTTTTTGCTACCACAAAGAGCGCAGCTATGAATATTTTTGTACAAGTCTTTTTACTTATAGTCTCTTTGGGGGTACAAACCCAGCAGTGCTATGGCTGGATCCAAGGGCAGACATTCTTTTATCGTCCTTTAGGCATAGTTCCAAATTGACCTCCAGAGTGGTTGGATAAATGCACAACTCCACCAGCAATGAATTAATGTCCCCACTTTGCCACATCCCCTCGAACATTCATTACTTTCCTTCACTGTCATGTTAGCCAATCTGCTAGGTGTGAGGTGATACCTCAGAGTTGTTTTGATTTGCATCTCTCTGATTATCAGAGATTTAGAACACTTTTTCATGTGCTTATTAATAGTTTTGATTTCTTTGGCTGAAAACTGCCTATTCATGTCCCTTGCCCATTTATCAATTGGAAAATGGCTTGATTTTTTGTACAACTGGTTTAGCTCTTTATAAATTTGAGTAATTAGACCTTTGTCAGAGGTTTTTGTTATGAAGACTTTCCCAAATTGTTGCTTCCCTTCTAATTTTAGTTACATTGGTTTTGTTTGTACAAAAACTTTTTAATTTGATGTAGTCAAAATTATTTCTTTTGCATTTTGTGACTCTTTCTAAGTCTTGCTTGGTTTTAAAATCTTTCCCTTCCCAAAGGTCTGACATGTATACTATTCTGTGTTCATCTAATTTACTTATAGTTTCCTTCTTTTTCTTCAGGTCATTCACCCATTCTGAGTTTATCGTGGTGTAGGGTGTGAGGTGTTGATCCAGACCTAATCTCTTCCACACCGTCTTCCAATTTTCCCTGCAGTTTTTGTCAAATAATGGATTTTTGTTCCAAAAGCTGGGGTCTTTGGGTTTGTCATAGACTGTCTTGCTGAGGTCACTTACCCTGAGTCTATTCCACTGATCCTCCTTTCTGTCTCTTAGCCAGTACCAAATTGTTTTGATGACCACTGCTTTATAGTATAGATTGAGATCTGGGACTGCAAGGCCACCTTCCTTTGTATTTTTTTTTTCATTATTTCCCTATATCTTTGGTCCTTTGTCCTTCCAAATGAATTTTGTTATGTTTTTTTTTATAATTCAGTAAACAAATTTTTTAGAAGTTCAATGGGTATGGCACTAAATAGATAAGTTTGGGTAGGATGTTCATTTTTATTATATTGGCTTGTCCTACCCATGAGCAGTTAATGTTTTTCCAATTGCTCAAGTCTAGTTTTAATTGTGTGGAGAGTGTTTTATAGTTGTGTTCATATAGATCCTGTGTTTGTCTCAGCAGAAAGGTTCCTAAGTATTTTATTTTGTCTAAGGTGATTTTGAATGGGATTTCTCTTTCTAATTCTTGCTGCTGAGCTGTGTTGGAAATATATAGAAATGCTGATGACTTAAGTGGGTTTGTTTTGTATCCTGCAACTTTGCTAAAGTTGTTGATTATTTCAATTAGCTTTTTTGTTGATTCTCTAGGAATCTTTAAAAAGATCATCATATCATCCGCAAAGAGTGATAACTTGGTCTCTTCATTACCTATTTTAATGCCTTCAATTTCTTTTTCTTCTCTAATTGCTACTGCTAGTGTTTCTAGTACAATGTTAAATAATAGAGGTCATAATGGGCATCCTTGTTTCACTCCTGATCTTATTGGGAATGCATCTAGTTTATCCCCATTGCAGATGATGTTAGCTGATGGTTTTAGATATATACTGTTTATTATTTTTAGGAATAACCCTTCTATTCCTATGCTTTCTAGTGTTTTTAATAGGAATGGGTGTTGTATTTTATCAAAGGCATTTTCTGCATCTATTGAAATAATCATGTGGTTTTTGTTGGTCTGTTTCTTGATATGGTCAATTATGTGGATAGCTTTCCTAATATTGAACCAGCCCTGCATTACTGGTATGAATCCTACTTGATCATAGTGAATGACCCTCCTGATCACTTGCTGAAGTCTATTTGCTAGTATCATGTTTAAGATTTTTGCATCTATATTCATTAGGGAGATTGATCTGTGGATTTCTTAATCTGTTTTTGATCTACCTGGCTTTGGAATCAGTACCATATTTGTGTCATAAAAGGAATTTGGTAGCACTCCCTCTTTGCTCATTATGTCAAATAGTTTGTATAGTATTGGAGTTACCTGTTCTTTGAATGTTTGATAGAATTCACTAGTGAATCCATCAGGCCCTAGGGATTTTTTTCTTAGAGAGTTCTTTGATGGCCTGTTGGATTTCTTTTTCTGATATGGGATTATTTAAGAATTCTATTTCTTCTTCTTTTAGTCTAGGAAATTTATATTTTTGTAAATATTCATCCATATCACCTAGATTGGCATATTTATTGCCATGTAATTGGGCAAAGAAGTTTTTAATGATTGCCTTAATTTCCTCTTCATTGGAGGTAAGATCCCCCTTTTCATCTATGATACTGTTAATTTGCTTTTCTTCTCTCCTTTTTTTTAATTAGGTTGACCAGTACCTTGTCTATTTTGTTTATTTTTTCAAAGCACAAGCTTCTAGTCTTATTTATTAATTCAATAGTTCTATCACTTTCAATTTTATTAATTTCTCCCTTAAATTTTAGGATTTCTAATTTAGTTTTCTTCTGGGGGGTGCTAATTTGTTCGCTTTCAAATTTTTTGATTTGCATGTCCAATTCATTGATCTCTGCCCTCCCTAATTTGTTAATATATGCACTCAGGGATATGAATTTTCCTCTGAGTACTGCTTTGGCTGCATCCCATAAGGATTGAAAGGATGTTTCACCATTGTCATTTTCTTCAATGAAATTATTAATTGTTTCAATGATTTGTTCTCTAACTAACTGATTTTGGAGCATCATATTATTTAATTTCCAATTGATTTTTTTATTTTATTATCCAAGTACCCTTACTGATCATTATTTTTATTGCTTTATGATCTGAAAAGGTTGCATTAATTATTTCTGCTTTTCTACATTTGTATGCCATGTTTTTATGACCTAGTGTACAGTTAATCTTTGTGAATGTGCCATGTGCTGCTGAAAAGAAGGTGTATTATTATTTATTTTTCTCCATATATCTATCAACTGTAATTTTTCTAAGATTTCATTTGCCTCTTTTACCTCTTCTTTAATTCTTTTTTATTTGATTTATCTAAATTTGAGAGTGGTTGGTTCGGATCTACCACTAGTATAGTTTTATTATCTATTTCCTCCTTCAATTCTCCTAGTTTCTCCATTAGGAATTTGGGTGCTATACCATTTGGTGCATACATGTTGATTAGTGATATTTCCTCATTGTCTATACTCCCTTTTATCAGGATGTATTTACCTTCCCTATCCCTTTTAATCAGGTCTATTTTTGCTTTGGCTTTGTCAGATATCATGATTGCAACTCCTGCCTTCTTTCTGTCAGTTGAGGTCCAATAGGTCTTACTCCAACCTTTAATTCTGACCTTGTGAGTTTCTACCCACCTCATGTGTGTTTACTGAAGACAACATATGGTAGGGTTTTAGATTCTCATCCATTCTGCTATTTGTCTACATTTTATGGTTGAGTTTATCCCTTTCATGTTCAATGTTATGATTGTCATTTGTGAGTTCCCCACCATTTTGATATCCTCCACTAATTCTGACCTTTCTTCTTTTTCTATTACCTTTTAAACCCATGGTTTATTTTAAATCAGTCCCCCTTGTATCCTCACTTGTCATGCTTCCCTTTCTAGCCACTCCCTTTTAGTTCCCTTCCCCTCCCCCCCTATCCTTCCCTCCCTTTTTGTGTTCCCTCCCCCCCTCCCTCCTTGGTTTTCCCTTCTTCCTTACCCTGTTGGATAAGATCAAATTCAAGATCCCAATGGATATAGATGCTCCTCCCTCTCAGAGTTTGTTTCACTGAGAGTAAGGTTTTAGTAATACCAATTAGCACTCTTTTCATCTCCTTATTATAAAAGAATTCTTCCCCTCCCCTTCCCATGTGTATCTTTGTGTGACAAAGATTGTTCTATTTACTTTACTTCTATTTTTTCAAGTATATCTTAGTACCATCATTGATTCCCCCCTTCCTTTTTCTTCCTTTATTTCCTCCCTCCCCTCCAAATCATGTTAATGCCCCAATCTTTCCATATGAGTGATTCTTCTGATTACTCTATTAATGCATACAATTTTTGAAAGTTGCATATAACATCCCCCCCATATATTAGTATATGTAATTTGATCTAATTGTGGCCCTTATAGATGAGAGTTTGAGTAAAAAAAAAAAAAGCACTTTTCTCCTTTTCCCTTTCTTTCATATTTACTTTTTCATGTTTCTCTTGCTCTTTGTGTTTGAATGTCAAACTTTCCACTGAGTTCTGGCCTTTTCTTTATGAATATTTGGAAATCTTCTATTTTGTCGAATGCCCATACTTTCCCCTGGAAGTATATATTCACTTTTGATGGGTAGCTGATTCTTGGTTGAAGACCCAGTTCTCTTGCCTTTCTGAATATCATGTTCCAGGCTTTATGGTCTCTTAGCGTGTTCACTTCTAGTTCATGTGTGATCCTTATTGACGCACCTCTGTATATGAAGTTTCTCTTCCTAGCTTCTTATAATATTTTCTGCTAAGCTTGGAAGCTCTTGAATTTGGAGATTACATTCCTGGGGGTCATCTTTTGGTTATTTAGTATGAGGGTGTTCTATGAACTCTTTTGATTTCTATTTTGCCCCCTTGTTTGAGAACATCAGGGCAATTCTCTTCGATGATTTCTTGTAGTATGGCATCGAGGTTTTTGTTAATCTCTGGTTTTTCAGGTAGACCAATGATTCTCAAATTGTCTCTCCTTCCCCAGTTTTCCTGGTCTGTCACCTTGTCAGTGATTTATTTTATGTTTTCTATTTCATTAATTTTTTGACTTTGCTTTATTAATTCTTGCTGTTTTGCAATATCACTGTCTTCCAGTTGCTTAATTCTGGTCTTTAAGGACTGGTTTTGCCTTTCAGTTTGGTCTGCCCTTCTGTTAGAGGCTTCCGGCTTTTTCTCCAATTGTGAGATTTTGTCTGTCAGGCTGAAGACCTCTTTCTGAATTTGTTCCCATTTTTCTAGCCAGAAGGTTTCCATCTTTTGTATAAGCTCCATTTCAAGTTCTTCTAGAGCTTGTGGATAATTTCCATTTCATGGCATGTTTTGATTTTGTTTGAATTTCATCCTCTTTTTCATTTATAGCCTGTGTTTTCCCTCAGTAAAAGTTTTCAATAGTCACTTTTCCCCCTTTCTTCTTGGAGGGTTGATCTTGGGCTCTATTAGCCATCCCTTTGGTGGTTTTACTCTTTTCTTTTCAGTCAGAAATCTGAGTGAAATGGGCAGATTTTGATGTTTTGCCTCAGGCTGATTCTTCCCAGCCTCCAAAGTTTGTTAGTGCACCTGCCCACACTGTGGTCTCCTCTCTTATGTGTGTGCACGCTTTCCCTGTAAAACTGCTCCATGGAGTAATACCGTGATAGTCCTTGTCAGTTCCCAAGGACCCTGGCATGCCCCCCCCACTACAGCGAGGAGCAGGGGAGATTTTGCCCCAAGCCATTTCTAGTGCCTACACAGCATTCCCAGTTTGCAGGAGACCCCGTGGTCTGTGCGCTCTCCACTGAAACCGCTCTGAGGGGTAGTTCCCTGGTAGTCCTCATTAGGTCCCAAGGACCCTGGAGTGCTACCCACTCACTGCAGAGATGTTCCTCACTCACTCACTTTCTCAGGTGAGTGTGCTGGTCCCTACTCCAGTTCTGAGGATGGGGTGGGGGAGGGCAGCTCAACTCAGCTCATGCTTGGCAGCGAGCTTTCTCTCCCTCTTATAGTGTGGAAGTGTTCAAACTCCATGTACCTTCGTTGCTGTGGGCTGCTGGAGAGTCCCTCCAATCTTCCAAAGATGATTTTTATGCTCTTTTGAGGTAGTCTATTTCGTTTGGTAAGGGGGAGAGGAAGCAATTCGTGTCTAGATTGCTGCCATGTTTACCCGGAAGTCTCCTTCAAAATTTTTAAATTTTATGTGATTCTTCCTTCATTAAGCTATGTCTCCTTACTATCCTTCCCTAATTGAGCAATTAAAAAAAAATAAAAATAAAAGTGTAGGAGAGATTCTTCTAAGGCAACAATTGGATTGAAGTCTCTCTACATTTCCCTCCAAACAACTTTAAAATAATGCCTCAAATCAATTTTGGAATAACAGAGTAAACAAAAGGTCAGGCCAAAACACTTTTCTCTACCTAAGAAAACTTGGGAGATCAGCAGGACAGGTTGATAACACTGGGGTAGAGGCCTATCTAGAGAACATGCAATAAAAGCAGCAGAAGCTTGAGGTCACCACAGAAATGATAAGGGGGTCTAATAATTGTTCAGGAAAAGATTTCAGGGGACACCTTCCCAGCACTGTGTATAGATGATACTGGTAACTTAATTGCCCTTAGCAATTCTGGGTTATAGTTCCAGAGTGTAGAGAAATACTTATGGTCAATCACAAGGAAGCAAGGACCCTGGTTCATGCCCAAGGCCAAAAGGTATGCTAGCTCTTGTGATTTTAGGAAAGCAGAAGCCTCAGTCACAGTTCCAGGATTATGAAGAGCACTAATAGTTTTAGCAGCAGAAGATCAGGGGTCCTTCTAAGTAAAGCCCAGAGCAAAAACCAGGAAATCAGTGATTATACTTTTCCCCAAATCACAACACTTTTATAGCAATAAAAAATTCAGGCCTCAAAGCTTGGGATTGCCCAAGTGAGCAGATTTCAGCTTTAACACAAAATTAAACATCTGTAAATAGGCTGGAAAAATGAACATATAAGCAACAACAACAACAAAGAACCTGACCATAAAAAAAAACCCTACTAAAGTGACAAGGAAGACCAAGACACAAACTTGGAACACAAGTAGGTGAAACTAACTACAAAGAAAGTCTCAAAAAAAGTGGTAATGGGGGGACTTCCGGGTAATCATGGCTGCAATCTAGATGCCACAGGCTTCCTCTCCCCGGCACCGAACGAAACAGACTACATCAAAGGAGCATAAAAATCACCTTTGGAGGAACAGAAGGACACCCCAGTACCCCCAGTACTCCACCGAAGCGAAGGTACGTGGGATTTGAACATTTCCACACTATAATAAGGAGGAAAAGCTTGCACAGAAAAGTGAACTGAGCCGCCCTTCCCCCACCCAACCTCCCCCACTAAACTAGCGTGAGCTACCTGAGCGCTCACTGGGACAACGAGTGAGTGGAGAACGTCTCTCTCTGGGGGGGGGGGGCACTCCAGGGTCCTTGGGATCTGGGGACTGCCAGGAAAAAACGTCTCAGGGTGGTTTCACTGGAGAATCCAGCGCTTCAGCAGAGCTGTACTTGGGGCGGGCTGTGCTGAACATCTCCATGGAGCTAAACACCAGGGGTGGACCACGCACTGATTATCTGGGCGGAGCTGAACACCTGGGCAGTGTGGCTGTGATCAGGGACCCAGCGCTCTAAGAAACCTCAGAGGCTGGGAAGAACTAGTCTGAAGCAACCTAAATTCACAGAAAAACCGCCCATATCACCCAGACCCCAGACCAAAAAGGAAAGGGGAATAAAACCACCAAAGGGATGGCTCACATGGCCCAAAATCAAGCCTCCAGGAAGAAAGGGAAAAAAGTGACTATTGAAAACTTTTATGGTGGAAGTACCCAAGGAAAAGAGGAGAATGAGGAGGAAATCCAAAAAAATTCAGAACACGCCTCCCAAAATGGAAACTATCAACAAGCTCTGGAAGATCTCAAACTGAAACTTATCCAAAAGATGGAAACCTGGAAAGAAAAATGGGAGAAAGAGATAAGCTGTCTGACAGATAAGAATGCTCAATTGGAAAAAGAACTCGAAGCATCCAATAGAAGGGCAGACAAGGCTGAAAAGCAAAACCAGTCCCTAAAGACCAGAATTAAGCACCTCGAAGAAAGTGAGATGATAAAACAGCAAGAATCAATAAAGCAAACCCAAAAAATTAATGAATTAGAAGAAAACATAAAATATCTCACTGAGGAGGTCACAGATCTGGAAAACAGAGGGAGATGAGAAAATCTCCGAATTATCGGTCTCCCAGAAAAACCAGAGATAAACAATAAACTCGATATTATTCTACAGGAGATTATAAAAGAAAATTGCCCTCACGTTCTGGAGCAAGGGAGCAAAATAGAAATAGAAAGGATTCATAGAACACCTTCTATACTAAATCCCCAAAAGACAACCCCTAGGAATGTAATAGCCAAATTCAAGAGCTTCCAAGTAAAGGAGAAAATCCTACAAGAAGCCAAGAAGAAGAGCTTCAGATATAAGGGGGCTCCCATAAGGATCACACACGACTTAGCGGCTAACACACTAAGAGACCGCAAAGCATGGAACACGATATTTAGAAAGGCAAGAGAGCTGGGTCTCCAACCAAGAATCAACTACCTAGCAAAACTGACTATATACTTCCAGGGGAAAGTATGGGCATTCAACAAAATAGAAGATTTCCAAGCATTTGCTAAGAAAAGACCAGAGCTCTGTGGAAAGTTCGATATCCAAGCATAGAAAGCAAGAGAAACATGAAAAGGTAAATATGAAAGAAAGGGAAAAGGAGATAAATCTTATCTTTTTCTTTAAGTCAAACTCTCTTCTATAAGGACTACATTTACATCAAATTATATATATTAATATGTGGGGAAAATGTTTTGTGTAACTCTTATAAATTGTATCATCATAAGAGTAGTTAGAAGAAACATGCATAGGGAAAGATTGGGGCATTAAGAAGATTTGGAGAAAGTGGGGGCAAAAAAAGGAAAAGGGAGGGGGAAACCATCGATAATACTAAGAATAACTTCAAGAAATAGGGGGGGGAATCAATAGAATAATCTTTCCCATATAAAGATACACATGGGAAGGGGAGGGGAAGAACTCTCATATGAGAAGGAGAGGAAGAGAGCGTGAAGTGGAATTACTAAAACCTTACTCTCAGTAAAATCAAATCTGAGAGGGAAGAACATCTAGATCCAATGGGATCCTGAATTCTATCTAATCCATTAGGGCAAGAAAGAAAGGAAAATTAAGGAGGGGGTGGGGGGAGGGAGTACAAAAAGGGAGGGAAGGAGAGGGGGGAGGGGAAGGGAGCATAAAAAGGGAGGGGCTAGAAAGGGAAGCATCTCAAGGGAGGGGACTAGGGGGACTGACCTAAAGTAAATCACTGGTTCAAAAGGAGAAAGCTAAAGAAGAAAGGTCAGAACTAGGGGAAGATATCAAAATGCCAGCTAATCCACAAATGACAATCATAACTTTGAACGTGAATGGGATGAACTCACCCATAAAACGTAGATAAATAGCAGATTGGATTAGAACCCAAAACCCTACCATATGTTGTCTTCAAGAAACACATATGAGACGGGTTGACACTCACAAGGTTAGAATTAAAGGTTGGAGTAAGACCTTTTGGGCCTCAACTGATAGAAAGAAGGCAGGAGTTGCAATCATGATATCTGACAAAGCCAAAGCACAAATAGACCTGATCAAAAGGGATAGGGAAGGTAAATATATTCTGCTAAAAGGGAGTATAGACAATGAGGAAATATCACTAATCAACATGTATGCACCAAATGGTATAGCATCCAAATTTTTAATAGAGAAACTAGGAGAATTGAAGGAGGAAATAGACAGTAAAACCATATTAGTGGGAGACTTGAACCAAGCACTATCAAATTTAGATAAATCAAACCAAAAAATAAACAAGAGGTAAAAGAGGTGAATGAAATCTTAGAAAAATTAGAGTTAATAGACATATGGAGAAAAATAAATAGGGACAAAAAAGAATACACCTTCTTTTCAGCACCACATGGCACATTCACAAAAATAGATCATACACTAGGTCATAGAAATATGGCACTCAAATGCAGAAAAGCAGAAATAATAACTGTAGCCTTTTCAGATCACAAGGCAATAAAAATATTGATCGGCAAGGGTACATGGAGAGCCAAATCAAAAATTAATTGGAAATTAAATAACATGATACTCCAAAATCGGATAGTTAGAGAAGAAACCATAGAAACAATTAACAATTTCGTTGAAGAAAATGACAAAGGCGAAACATCCTTTCAAACCTTATGGGATGCAGCCAAGGCAGTACTTAGAGGAAAATTCATATCCCTGAGTGCATATATTAACAAATTAGGGAGGACAGAGACCAAGGAATTGGAAATGCAAATCAAAAAACTTGAGAATGAACAAATTAAAAACCCCCAGAAGAAAACCATATTAGAGATCCTAAAAATTAAGGGAGAAATTAATAAAATAGAAAGTGACAGAACTATTAAGCTAATAAACAAGACTAGAAGCTGGTACTTTGAAAAAACAGACAAAATAGACAAAGTACTGGTTAATCTAATTAAAAAAAGGAAAGAAGAAAGGCAAATTAACAGCATCAAGGATGAAAAGGGGAATCTCACCTCCAATGAAGAGGAAATTAAGGCAATCATTAAAAACTACTTTGCCCAACTATATGGCAATAAATATACCAACCTAGGTGATATGGATGAATATTTACAAAAATATAAATTGCCTAGACTAACAGAAGAAGAAATAGTTTTCTTAAATAATCCCATATCAGAAATTGAAATCCATCAAGCCATCAAAGAACTGCCTAAGAAAAAATCCCCAGGGCCTGATGGATTCACCAGTGAATTCTATCAAACATTCAGAGAACAGTTAACCCCAATATTACACAAACTATTCGACATAATAAGCAAAGAGGGAGTCCTACCAAACTCCTTTTATGACACAAGCATGGTACTAATTCCAAAGCCAGGCAGGCCAAAAACAGAGAAAGAAAACTATAGGCCAATCTCCCTAATGAATATAGATGCAAAAATCTTAAATAGGATACTAGCAAAAAGACTCCAGCAAGTGATTAGAAGGGTCATCCACCATGATCAAGTAGGATTCATACCAGGGATGCAGGGCTGGTTCAACATTAGGAAAACTATCCACATAATTGACCACATCAACAAGCAAACCAACAAGAATCACATGATTATCTCAATAGATGCAGAAAAAGCCTTTGATAAAATACAACACCCATTCCTACTAAAAACACTAGAAAGCATAGGAATAGAAGGGTCATTCCTAAAAATAATAAACAGTATATATCTAAAACCATCAGCTAATATCATCTGCAATGGGGATAAACTAAATCCATTCCCATTAAGATCAGGAGTGAAACAAGGATGCCCATTATCACCTCTATTATTTGACATTGTATTAGAAACACTAGCAGTAGCAATTAGAGAAGAAAAAGAAATTGAAGGCATCAAAATAGGCAAGGAGGAGACCAAATTATCACTCTTTGCAGATGACATGATGGTCTACTTAAAGAATCCTAGAGATTCAACCAAAAAGCTAATTGAAATAATCAACAACTTTAGCAAAGTTGCAGGATACAAAATAAACCCACATAAGTCATCAGCATTTCTATATAATTCCAACACAGCTCAGCAGCAAGAACTAGAAAGAGAAATCCCATTCAAAATTACCCAAGACAAAATAAAATACTTAGGAATCTATCTCCCGAGACAAACACAGGATCTATATGAACACAACTACAAAACACTTTCCACACAACTAAAACTAGACTTGAACAATTGGAAGAACATTAACTGCTCATGGGTAGGACGAGCCAATATAATAAAAATGACCATCCTACCCAAACTCATCTATCTATTTAGTGCCATACCCATGGAACTCCCAAAAATTTTTTTTACTGATTTAGAAAAAAACATAACAAAGTTCATTTGGAAAAACAAAAGATCAAGGATACCCAGGGAATTAATGAAAAAAAATACAAAGGAAGGGGGTCTTGCAGTCCCAGATCTCAGACTATATTATAAAGCAGCGGTCATCAAAACAATTTGGTACTGGCTAAGAGACAGAAAGGAGGATCAGTGGAATAGACTGGGGGCAAGCAACCTCAGCAAGACAGTATATGACAAACCCAAAGATCCCAGCTTTTGGGACAAAAACCCACTATTTCATAAAAACTGTTGGGAAAATTGGAGGACAGTGTGGGAAAGATTAGGCTTAGATCAACACCTCACACCCTACACCAAGATAAATTCAAAATGGATGAATGACTTGAACATAAAGAAAGAAACTATAAGAAAATTAGGCGAACACAGAATAGTATACATGTCAGACCTTTGGGAAGGGAAATACTTCAAAACCAAGCAAGAATTAGAAAGAATTACAAAATGCAAAATAAATAATCTGGATTACATCAAATTAAAAAGTTTTTGTACAAACAAAACCAATGTAACCAAAATCAGAAGGGTAGCAACAAATTGGGAAACAATCTTCATAAAAACCTCTGACAAGGGTTTAATTACTAAAATTTATAAAGAACTAAATCAATTGTACAAAAAATCAAGCCATTCTCCAATTGACAAATGGGCAAGGGACATGAACAGGCAATTCTCAGCCAAAGAAATCAAAACTATTAATAAGCACATGAAAAAGTGCTCTACATCTCTTATAATCAGAGAGATGCAAATCAAAACAACTCTGAGGTATCATCTCACACCTAGCAGATTGGCTAACATGACAGCTATGCAAAGTAATGAATGCTGGAGGGGATGTGGCAAAGTGGGGACATTAATTCATTGCTGGTGGAGTTGTGAATTGATCCAACCATTCTGGAGGGCAATTTGGAACTATGCCCAAAGGGCGATAAAAGACTGTCTGCCCTTTGATCCAGCCATAGCACTGCTGGGCTTGTACCCCAAAGAGATAATGGACAAAAAGACTTGTACAAAAATATTCATAGCTGCGCTCTTTGTGGTGGCCAAAAATTGGAAAATGAGGGGATGCCCCTCAATTGGGGAATGGCTAAACAAATTGTGGTATATGTTGGTGATGGAATATTATTGTGCTAAAAGGAATAATAAAGTGGAGGAATTCCATGTGAACTGGAACAACCTCCAGGAAGTGATGCAGAGCGAAAGGAGCAGAACCAGGAAAACATTATACACAGAGACTGATACATTGTGGTACAATCGAAGGTGATGGACTTCTCCATAAGTATCAATGCAATTTCCCTGAACAATCTGCAGGGATCTAAAAAAAAAATACTACCCACAAGCAGAGGATAAACTGTGGGAGTAAAAACACCGCTGAAAAGCAACTGCTCGACCACAGGGTTGGAGGAGATAAGACTGAGGAGAGACTCTAAATGAACACTATAATGCAAACTCCAACAACAGGGAAAAGGGTTCGAGTCAAGAACACATGTGATAACCAGTGGAATCATGCGTCGGCTATGGGAGAGGGAAAGGCGGGGGGGGGGGGGGGGGGGAGGGGAGGAAAAGAAAACGATCTTTGTTTCCAGTGAATAATGTATGAAAACGACCAAATAAAATAATATTAAAACTTAAAAAAAAAAAAAAAAAAAAAAAAAAAAAAAAAAAGAAACACATATGAGACGGGTTGACACTCACAAGGTTAGAATTAAAGGTTGGAGTAAGACCTTTTGGGCCTCAACTGATAGAAAGAAGGCAGGAGTTGCAATCATGATATCTGACAAAGCCAAAGCACAAATAGACCTGATCAAAAGGGATAGGGAAGGTAAATATATTCTGCTAAAAGGGAGTATAGACAATGAGGAAATATCACTAATCAACATGTATGCACCAAATGGTATAGCATCCAAATTTTTAATAGAGAAACTAGGAGAATTGAAGGAGGAAATAGACAGTAAAACCATATTAGTGGGAGACTTGAACCAAGCACTATCAAATTTAGATAAATCAAACCAAAAAATAAACAAGAGGTAAAAGAGGTGAATGAAATCTTAGAAAAATTAGAGTTAATAGACATATGGAGAAAAATAAATAGGGACAAAAAAGAATACACCTTCTTTTCAGCACCACATGGCACATTCACAAAAATAGATCATACACTAGGTCATAGAAATATGGCACTCAAATGCAGAAAAGCAGAAATAATAACTGTAGCCTTTTCAGATCACAAGGCAATAAAAATATTGATCGGCAAGGGTACATGGAGAGCCAAATCAAAAATTAATTGGAAATTAAATAACATGATACTCCAAAATCGGATAGTTAGAGAAGAAACCATAGAAACAATTAACAATTTCGTTGAAGAAAATGACAAAGGCGAAACATCCTTTCAAACCTTATGGGATGCAGCCAAGGCAGTACTTAGAGGAAAATTCATATCCCTGAGTGCATATATTAACAAATTAGGGAGGACAGAGACCAAGGAATTGGAAATGCAAATCAAAAAACTTGAGAATGAACAAATTAAAAACCCCCAGAAGAAAACCATATTAGAGATCCTAAAAATTAAGGGAGAAATTAATAAAATAGAAAGTGACAGAACTATTAAGCTAATAAACAAGACTAGAAGCTGGTACTTTGAAAAAACAGACAAAATAGACAAAGTACTGGTTAATCTAATTAAAAAAAGGAAAGAAGAAAGGCAAATTAACAGCATCAAGGATGAAAAGGGGAATCTCACCTCCAATGAAGAGGAAATTAAGGCAATCATTAAAAACTACTTTGCCCAACTATATGGCAATAAATATACCAACCTAGGTGATATGGATGAATATTTACAAAAATATAAATTGCCTAGACTAACAGAAGAAGAAATAGTTTTCTTAAATAATCCCATATCAGAAAAAGAAACCCAACAGGCCATCAAAGAACTTCCTAAGAAAAAACCCCCAGGGCCTGATGGATTCACCAGTGAATTCTATCAAACATTCAGAGAACAGTTAATCCCAAAACTATACAAACTATTTGACGTAATAAGCAAAGAAGGAGTTCTACCAAACTCCTTTTATGACACAAGCATGGTACTGATTCCAAAACCAGGCAGGCCAAAAAGAGAGAAAGAAAATTATAGACCAATCTCCCTAATGAATATAGATGCAAAAATCTTAAATAGGATATTAGCAAAAAGACTCCAGCAAGTGATTAGAAGGGTCATCCACCATGATTAAGTAGGATTTATACCAGGCATGCAGGGCTGGTTCAACATTAGGAAAACTATCCACATAATTGACCACATCAACAAGCAAACCAACAAGAACCACATGATTATCTCAATAGATGCAGAAAAAGCCTTTGATAAAATACAACACCCATTCCTACTAAAAACACTAAAAAGCATAGGAATAGAAGGGTCATTCCTAAAAATAATAAACAGTATATATCTAAAACCATCAGCTAATATCATCTGCAATGGGGATAAACTAAATCCATTCCCATTAAGATCAGGAGTGAAACAAGGATGCCCATTATCACCTCTATTATTTGACATTGTATTAGAAACACTAGCAGTAGCAATTAGAGAAGAAAAAGAAATTGAAGGCATTAAAATAGGCAAGGAGGAGACCAAATTATTGCTCTTTGCAGATGACATGATGGTCTACTTAAAGAATCCTAGAGATTCAACCAAAAAGCTAATTGAAATAATCAACAACTTTAGCAAAGTTGCAGGATACAAAATAAACCCACATAAGTCATCAGCATTTTATATAATTCCAACACAGCTCAGCAGCAAGAATTAGAAAGAGAAATCCCATTCAAAATTACCCTAGACAAAATAAAATACTTAGGAATCTATCTCCCGAGACAAACACAGGATCTATATGAAGACAACTACAAAACACTTTCCACACAACTAAAATAGACTTGAACAATTGGAAAAACATTAACTGCTCATGGGTAGGACGAGCCAATATAATAAAAATGACCATCCTACCCAAACTCATCTATCTATTTAGTGCAATACCCATGGAACTTCCAAAAATGTTTTTTACTGATTTAGAAAAAACATAACAAAGTTCATTTGGAAGAACAAAAGATCAAGGATATCCAGGGAAATAATGAAAAAAAAAATACAAAGGAAGGGGGTCTTGCAGTCCCAGATCTCAGACTATATTACAAAGCAGCGGTCATCAAAACAATTTGGTACTGGCTAAGAGACAGAAAGGAGGATCAGTGGAATAGACGGGGGGCAAGCAACCTCAGCAAGACAGTATATGACAAACCCAAAGATCCCAGCTTTTGGGACAAAAATCCACTATTTCATAAAAACTGCTGGGAAAATTTGAGGACAGTGTGGGAAAGATTAGGCTTAGATCAACACCTCACACCCTACACCAAGATAAATTCAAAATGGGTGAATGACTTGAACATAAAGAAGGAAAATATAAGAAAATTAGGCGAACACAGAATAGTATACATGTCAGACCTTTGGGAAGGGAAATACTTCAAAACCAAGCAAGAATTAGAAAGAGTTACAAAATGCAAAATAAATAATTTTGACTACATCAAATTAAAAAGTTTTTGTACAAACAAAACCAATGTAACCAAAATCAGAAAGGTAGCAACAAATTGGGAAACAATCTTCATAAAAACCTCTGACAAAGGTTTAATTACTCAAATTTATAAAGAACTAAATCAATTGTACAAAAAATCAAGCCATTCTCCAATTGACAAATGGGCAAGGGACATGAACAGGCAGTTCTCAGCCAAAGAAATCAAAACTATTAATAAGCACATGAAAAAGTGCTCTACATCTCTGATAATCAGAGAGATGCAAATCAAAACAACTCTGAGGTATCACCTCACACCTAGCAGATTGGCTAACATGACAGCTATGGAAAGTAATGAATGCTGGAGGGGATGTGGCAAAGTGGGGACATTAATTCATTGCTGGTGGAGTTGTGAATTGATCCAACCATTCTGGAGGGCAATTTGGAACTATGCCTAAAGGGCGATAAAAGAATGTCTACCCTTTGATCCAGCCATAGCACTGCTGGGCTTGTACCCCAAAGAGATAATGGACAAAAAGACTTGTACAAAAATATTCATAGCTGCGCTCTTTGTGGTGGCCAAAATTGGAAAACAAGGGGATGCCCTTCAATTGGGGATTGGCTGAACAAATTGTGGTATATGTTGGTGATGGAATACTATTGTGCTAAAAGGAATAATAAAGTGGAGGAATTCCATGGAGACTGGAACAACCTCCAGGAAGTGATGCAGAGCGAAAGGAGCAGAACCAGGAAATCATTATACATAGAGACTGATACATTGTGATACAATCGAAGGTGAAGGACTTCTCCATTAGTATCAACGCAATTTCCCAGAACAATCTGCAGGGATCTAAAAAAAATACTACCCACAAGCAGAGGATAAACTGTGGGAGTAAAAACACCGATGAAAAGCAACTGTTTGACTACAGGGTTGGAGGGGATAAGACTGAGGAGAGACTCTAAATGAACACTCTAATGCAAATTCCAACAACAGGAAAATGGGTTCGAGTCAAGAACACATGTGATAACCAGTGGAATCATGCGTCGGCTATGGGAGAGGGAAAGGCGGGGGGGGGGGGGGGGGCGATGGGAGAAAAAGAAAATGATCTTTGTTTCTAGTGAATAATGTATGAAAACGACCAAATAAAATAATGTTAAAAAAAAAGTGGTAATGGGACACCACCCTAACAATAATTGTTGGAAGAATTAAAGAAAGAAATAAGAGTGGTAAAGGAGAAAGTAGAGGAAAAATTAGTGATGAAAGAAAATTAAGAAGAGATAATTCAACTGTTTGGTTAAAGAGGCACAGAAAATACTGAAGAAAATCACAGCTTGAAAAATAGAATAGGTCAAATGATGAAAAAAGGCACAAAAATTCAATGAAGAAAATAACTTCTTAAAAATCAAACTAGACCAAATGAAAAATGAGACATGAAAATCCATTGAAGAAAATAATTTTTAAAAAGCAAACATGGACAAATGGGAGTTGGGGTGGGAGGTAAATATATTCACTGAAGAAAACAATTCCTTAAAAATTAGAATTGGGCAAATGGAAGATAATCTTTTTTGCTGTCTCCAGGAGACAGCAAAAAGCACGAATTTGAAAAAGTCAAAAGAATGAAAAAATACAGTGTAAATATAAAATATCTGATCAGAAAAAAACTTACTTAGAAAATAGATCAAAGAAAGATAATTTAAGAATTATTGAACTACCCAAAAGTCACATTAAAAAAGAGGCTTCACATCATATTTCAAGAAATTATACAGGAAAACTGCCCTGATATAATAGATCCAGGTGGTAAAATAGAAATTTAAATTATACACCAATAACAACCTTAAAAGAAATCCAAAATGAAAAGACCCAGGAATATTATAATCAAATTTCAGAGCTCCCATGTCAAGGAGAAAATATTTCAAGTAGCCAGTAGAAAACTTATTTAAATATGGAGTAAAAGATAGCATCACACAATTTTCATGAGCTTCTTCTTCAAAGGAACAAAGGACTTAAAATATGATATACTGGGAAGTAAAGGAGCTAAGATTATAACCAAGAATCATCTACCCATCAAAACTGAGGATAATTCTTCACAGGAGAAAACTTGATATTTAATGAAATAGAGGACTTTCAAGCATTCTTGATGAAAACACCAGAGCTGAATAAAAATTTGGCATTCAAATGGAAAAATCGAGAGAAGTATAAAAAGATAAGCATGAAAGAAATCATAAGGGACTCAATGAACTTAAAGTGTTTACATTCCTATGTAGGAAGATGATGCATGCAATTCCTAAGACCTTTATTATTGTTAGAGCAGTTAGAAACAGTCTATATAGACAGAGCCCATGGGTTTGAATTCACTCTTTTGGGATGACAACCACTCCTTACCCCCAAAAAAAACAATAAGAAAGAGAGATGAACTGGAAGGTGGGAGAAAGAAGAGGCCAAATGGGCAAATTTTTCTACCAAAGAAGAGAAACACAAAGAAGAGTTTTGCAGTGGAGAGGAAAATATATACAAACACAGTTGGATATAGAAATCAGTCTTATCCAATTAGGAAATAGGAATAGAAGAGGAGAAGAGAAAAAAGAGAGAATGGAAAAAAAAACATAATTGATCAAGAGAGGAAGTGGTTAGAAGAAAAGCATTTTTGAAAAGGGACAGGAAAAAGGAGAGAGAGAAAACACATAGAAGAAAATGTTATGGAGGAAAATATAATTAGTAATCATAATTGGGAATGTGAATAAGATGAACTCAGCCCTACCAAAAAAAGAAGTTCGTTGGAGAATAGATTAGAAACCAGCATCTAATGTGTTTTTTACATGAGATATATTTGAAACAGAAAAACATTTAGAGTTAAAATGAGGAGTTTCAGTAGAATATAATAGGCTTTGACTGAAGTTAAAAAAGGAAGGGGTGACATTCATGATTTCAAAGAACATAAAAAATGGACCTAATTAAAAGAAATAATCAAGAAAAATACATGTTGCTAAAAGGTATCATAAACAATGAAGTTGTAACAAACATTTTTCTTGTAAATTTCTCTGATAAAGGTCTCTTTCCCTAGATATGTGAAGAACTGAGTGAAATTTACAAAAATAAGAATAATTCCCTCACTTGATGTTCAAAGGATATGAATAGGAAGTTTACAGAAAAAGATTTCATCACTGTATATGATCATAAGAAAACATGCTCTAAATCACTACTGATGAGAGAATTGCAAATTGAAACAACTCTGAGGTACCACCACATGCCTATCAGAAATAACTAATGTTGGATGGGATGGGGGGAAATAGATACATTAATGCACCATGAGAATATTTTCAAATTGCTCTATTTATTCTGGAGAATTATTGCAGGCTTGCCAGCAGTCTGCAAAGTCCAGGGTCCTTCAGACTAGGTGTGATGACAAAGGTGGATAAGGAATGGGAAACAGCTGAGAGTTTCAACCTATTGCACAGGCATCACAAGGAACTGTTCTGCACGGCACAGGGTCATCTTTATATTTATACTTCAGTGGTCACATAACTCCTTGGCACACAGTCTCATTTTTCAACATACATGATTTCTTCAGATAATTGGATATGTCATAATTAACTTTTAATAAATCACTTAATTAACATTCTATGATCATTCTACATACCAAGTTACTATAGATTTCAACAACAAAGCAAAGCTTGCTAAAGGTAAATGTTTTCTTGTCACAGGCAGGTTAACCAGGGGTCAATTCCCACTAACATGTGAGGTGACCAAACATGTTAGAAAAATCATTGTTGCTTTTTAAAAATTATTTTTTTAAATTTTATTTAGTCAATTTAGAACATCATTTATTGGTTACAAGAATCATATTCTTTCCTTCCCTCCTCTCCCCCACTCCTTCCTATAGCCCATGAGCAATTCCACTGGGTTTTATATGTGTTCTTGATTAGAACCTATTTCGATGTTGTTGATGTTTGCACTAGGATGATCATTTAGAGTCTATATCTCCAACCATATCCTCCACTACCACAGTTTTTCCTCTGAATGTGGATCGTTTTCTTTCTCATAAATCCCTCTGAATTGTTCAGGATCACTGCACTGCCACTAATGGAGGAATCCATTACATTCGATTGTATCACAGTGTACTAGTCTCTGAATATAATGTTCTCCTGGTTCTACTCCTTTCACTCTGCATCAATTCCTGGAGGTTGTTCCAGTCCCCATGGAATTCATCCACTTTATTATTCCTTTGAGAATAATAGTATTTCATCACCAACATATACAACAATTTGTTCAGCCATTCCCCAATTGAAGGGCATCCCCTCATTTTCCAATTTTTCACCACCACAAAAAGCACAGCTATGAATATTGCTGTACATGTCTTTTTCTTTATTATCTCTTTAGGGTACAAACCCAGCAGTGCTATGGCTGGATCAAAGGGCAGACAGTCCTTTAGCTCCCTTTGGGCATAGTTCCAAATTGCCTTCCAGAATGGTTTGATCAATTCACAACTCCACCAGCAATGCATTAATTTCCCAACTTTACCACATCCCCTCCAGCATTCATTATTTTCCTTTGCTGTCATGTTAGCCAATCTGCTAGGTGTGAGGTGATACCTCAATCATTTTTGCTTTTAATCAATTTACATAATCAATCAGAATTACTTAGGAGATAACTAACAAAAACACTACAGCTAAGTGCAGGATTAAAGGGTAAAAACAACACAATCCAGATTTAGGAATTTTCCAATATCCAACTTTCAGTTTTCTTATGTTTCACTAAAGTATCTAAGATATGTTACTTGGGCTTCAGTAAGCACAACAAACCAATGAAGTGTGATGAACCAGTCCCTGCCTGAGAGGCAATTAATATGCCTATTGTCTCTGGCTTGTAGTTGGATTGGAGAATCAGAATGTGGTTTTGATAGAGGCTTAAGTGTAGGAGAACAAAAAGGGGGTGGGGGTTTCCACCTGAGTGGGTATATAGAAATCTTTTGGTTTAATTCAGTATGATCTTTTAATGATATTCTGGGGGGATTAAAGTGGGACATATGTATTAATCCTGCAAGTATTTTGCTCTCATATAATTTTTCCTGAAACTAGGGAGAAAACATTAAACATAGCAATTCCAATAGTAAGGGATGTTAGTGGGAAAAGTCATATAGAGGGGGGCTCAGTGGATGTCTCCATCTTTCCAGTGGGTCACTTTACAACCCTTGGTTTCCCCATGCAATTGTGTCAGGCAGCATTCTCAACTTTGGTGGCGCCCAACAGAGAATAATTTGGAACTATTGTGCAAAGATCTATAGAACTGTGGGTATCTTTTGGACAAGGAATGCCACTACCATATCTGTACTCCAAAGAAATCAAAGTAAGAGGAAAGTTACCAATATGTACAAAAAATATTCATGGCAAATCTTTTTTGAGGTGGCAAAGAATTAGAAATTGCTCATCTGTTGAGGAATGGTTGAAATTCTATTGTGTTATAGGAAACAATGAGGGGAATCATTTCATTAAAAAATTGCCAAAAAACTATATGAACTGAGGCAAAGTGAAGGGAGAAAAACCAGAAGATTATCATGCACAGTAGCAGCAATGTTGTAATGATGATAAACTATGAAAGACTTGGCTACTTTTATCAATACAAAGATCCAAGACAATTCCAAAGGACACATGATGAAAAAATGCTATCCATCTCCAGACAGAACTATGAGAAATTCTGAATTTGAAAGTTTTATTTAATTAATTAATTTAGAATATTTTTCCATGGTTACAAGATTCATGTTCTCTCTTTCCCCTCCCCCTGGGTAGCCAATGTGCAATTCCATTGGGTTTTACATGTATATGAAGAATTCTGAATGCAAATCAAAGTATAATTTATTTTTTCTTGCTATATTTGCAATATGGCTAATATAGAATATTATTTTCATTATTTTACATATATAATTGATATCATATTAATTGCTTTCTCTGTGGGTGAGGGAAGGATGAGAGTGAGGAAAATAATTTGGAATTCACAATTTAAAAAGGAAAATAATTCTTAAAGTAAATAAATTATATATATATATATTTATTTAATTTTTTCTTTTATTTATTTTTATGTTACATTTTGAGTTTTTATTTTCTTCATCTTTCTCTCCCAACCCTGCATTTGAGGCACATATATATTTACTTTAAATATTTTTTAAGCCCTTAATATATCCCTGCATGGTCCAGAAAAATAAATCTACACATTGGCCATGTACTAAGACATATGTAATTTTCTGCATATTAAATTACCAATCTCTAACAGTAGAGCTTAACACAGAGCCTGGCACAGAGTTGAAATTTAATAAAGGTCGATTGATCATTCCATTAAAGTTAGTGGTCTTTTTTTAATCTTCATTCTTTCAGACTCATTGTTTATCATTGTGTTGATCAGACTTTTAAAGTCTTTAAAATTCTCTTTCTCTGTATCATTGGATAAACTATTCTTCTAGTTCTGCTCATTTATCTCTTTGCTGTTGCTGTTGTTCAGTCATTTCAGTATAGGATTCTTTGTGACCCAATTCAATGTTTTCTAGGCAAAGAGACTGAAGTGGTTTGCCATTTCCTTCTTCAGTTCATTTTACAGATGAAGACAATGAGGCAAACAGGGTGAAATGAATTGTTCAGGGTCACAAAGCTAATAAATGCCTGAGACTAGATTTGAACTTAGGAAAATGTCTTCCTTGACTCCAGATCCAGAACTCTATTTACTGCACCATCTAGCTGCTCCTTGCTCCACACTACACCAGCTCATTCCTTGAGGCAACTATGGCCTTAGGAGTCAGGAAGACCTGAGTTTGAAACCTACTTTGACATTCACAGGTTGACTGATGCTCAACAAATCTCTCAGCCTCTGTCAGCCTTAGTTTTCTTATCTGTAATATGGGATTCACCTACTCCTCAGGCTTGTGAGGATCACATGGGATTAACCTATGTAAAGTGCTTTGAGAACTTTAAATTGATACATTAACTTTTGCTATTATTGTTATTCTTTTTTTTCCATGGGCTAGAGAGGTTGAAAGACTGGAGGCAAGGGATGTGGATATGCTGAGAAATCACTTCATGGGCTAGTTTTACTTAATTCTTTTTCTTTGTTACAAAAGGAGAGGGGAGGGTTTGGTATGTTGGAAAGTCTTTGTAGCATAAAAACAGAAGGTATCTACAAAATGATAAAAGAAAAAAATAAGAGAGATTCCATAGGGTTGTTCTAGTCATTCTGCCAATCATCTTGTGATTCTAGGCTCACACAGACAGTAGATCCATACTGACATACTCTGTGACTCTCTCCACTCCCATTGGAAATGTGGACTCCATCCCTGGGTCCTGCAGGTCTGATAGGTGATCTTTCACCTTATTCTGAAAGGGTCCAGGACTCCACACTACTTCCCAGTTGCCTCCTTCACTTGGCCCACCATTAGTACTATCTGTTTCTTCCTTCCACTACAACTTCTATGTCATCTTCACCCAATGGAATTTAAGATCCTTGAGTATGAGGACTGCTATGCTAACATATATTGGCATCCTTGGCATTTAGCACAGAGCTAGCACATAAGTTCCAGACTTGCTCTCTGGTAGACTCATCATCCTGAATTCAAATCTGGCCTCTGACATTTACTAGCTGGGTGACTCTGGGCAAGTTGTTTCACTCTCTTTGCCTCAGTTTCCTCATCTGTCAAATGAGCAGAAGGAAATGGTAAACCACACCAGTATCTTTGCCAAGAGGACCCCAAAAGAAATTATAAATACTTGGACATCGCTTAAAAATAACTGAATAACAATAGTGCATAGTAAGTACTTAATAAATGTTCTTGCTTGCTTGCATTTGAATCCCCAGTACTTAGTGCAATGCTGAATTACTGTAAGAACTCAGTAGTTACTCTATCTTCCTATCTCTCCACTAGATTTTTATCTATTTATCTAGCTGCCTGCCTATCTCTCTAAGGCTTCAGGAACATTCCCCATTTTTTTTCAGTAATTGAGGCCATTCCCAGGTTCCAGAACATTTCTTTAATTACATGGAAACATTTTAGAGCTGATCTGGGTCCCACAAAAGTGATTATAACAGAAACAAAGAATGGCAAGGTGAATTCTATGTATATAATATGTGTGTATGTGTCCTACTCATATATAATTAGCTGAGGTTTCTGTTCTGCCCCCAAATTGTAACACAATTAGCATTTGAGAACAAGTACACAGATGTCTAGCATATCCTAATTTATAGATATGCTATCTAGTACAGGACAATACTAGAAAGTGTCTTCTAAAGGAAATATTAAAGAGATAGACAAAGGCAAAGAAATAGAGACCAAAATAAAGACAGAGGAGAGAAAGAGAGAGAGAGAGAGAGAGAGAGATAGATAGATAGAGAGAGAGAGAGAGAGAGAGAGAGAGAGAGAGAGAGAGAGAGAGAGAGAGAGAGAGAGAAACTGGGGGTGGGAGAGGGAGAGGGGAGGGGAGGCAGAAATGCAGATGAAAACAAAAATTGAGAGAGAAAAAGAGAATCTAGATGAGCAGTGATGCTAAGTCCTCATCCAAAAACAAAACATAAAAATGACAATATGCAGAGCCCGTGAATGAATTTCACAAGCAAGAAGAGGAAGTGCCAAACAGCCTCTCTCCTTCAGCTCTTTCCTCTAAATTGTTTTCAGATGCCAGGCCCAGTCAGACACTGAACAGCTAGCAACATAAATGGGTGAGAGGCAGGGGCATAAATGCAAGGACCAGAGCTCAGGCAGCAAATTAGACTTGGAAAACAGCCTGTCATTTAACTAAAAGCCAATGCTACAAGTTGCAAATCCCTGTAAGACTTAAGTCCAGAAATAAGGGATCAGGAGTCCTGATTCCATTAGTGGAAAAGGAGCAAATGTCCCCTTGGGAAATGAAAAAAGCACTTTAGAACCATTAGGATCTATTTAGAAAGGTGAATCTATCAGATACCCAGAGCTGTAATGACCAATATCCATGTCCAGAGCAAGCAAAATGAAATGTGACCTTGGATCCACTTTTTAAGACAGTTTCAACTGTGCAGAGACCCTAACACATGGGTTGTCATGCAGAAGAAAATTTGAGCCCCTGGTTTACCATTCTGTATATTGGGAAAAGGGGGCACAAATCATATTCTAAGTAGACACAATTTATGTAGAACCCCCAGGACAGTGGGCAGCTACTAGGAGGATGAGAAATCAAGATGGGCACTGAGAGTAACCCTTCTAGAATGGGGCTCTATCTGGTCGCTTACCATTTTTATTATCTGTTCTTGTGACCTAGTTCCTAAGATCCATTTTTCTTCCTAATGCTTCAGAAGGGAGTAAAAATGCTGTATCACCTTCTAAATGCCAGTGTCTCAGAGCAAAGCTCCAGTCACCGTGCCTCAGTTACAGCTCTGCATACACCAAATTAAGTCCACTTTGTAATAATATTCAATGATTCACAATAAACTTTTTTACACCCCCCCAATTGAGGCATATAAGGAAAAAAGCAAAAATATCAGTTTAAAGTAGAGAAAATGCATGACACAGAAAATAGGTCTTGGCAGTCCTGCTTCCTATTCTATCCCTTATGGACTCTGGATATCACTTCCATGATTTTTTTCTTGAAAAATGAACATTATTTCTCAACAAATGAGTTTCATTGAATTAACCATACTATGGTAGAATTGTAATGCACTAGTTGCACTAGAAAATTTTTTAATATTAAAATCATTTGGCTTTTTTGTTTTGTTGGAAATCTGAATTGAAGCTGAATTTTAGCCCTACTGCATTTTTCCCTTTTTACTTCAAAGAGCCATTATTTCCTTGGTGTGGGCACATTTTCCTCCAAGGGAGACAATGACACTTCAGAGACCCACATAGGGATTGAGCTTCTTTGGATTGGCTAGTCTTTTCTTCAAGTGACAACCATCAATTAAAAATATATCATTTTCCAAAGTGGCCATTTTTGTTTTTACATACTGATGGTTTTATTGGTGGAGGTTTCCTTCCACGAGAAATTCCTTTGCCAGTGAAGTTTGGCATCTCAGCAACTCATAGCCTTAGGCAGTTGCCCAGGCACTGAGTAATTAAATGACTTGGGTTCACTCAATCATTAAAAATCAGAATGATGCTTGTACCTAACTCTTCCTAACTTTGCAACCAGTCCTTTATCCACTATTCCAACAGAGAATAAAATCAACCCCCCAAAAAATCAAGAAAAAAAAGAAAAATTTAATTACATGAGCTGTGAGATTTCACGTTTGCTTTAGATGTCTTGACCTTTAAGAACACCATGGCTGCTTGTATTTTCTGTGTCCTTAGCTTCTTTGGGCAGTCTGATGAAGCCTTTGGGCCTCTTGTCATGAGAATGGTTTTAAAATCATAAAACAAAACACATGGGATTTCAAAGGAAATAAATTATTTTGAAATAAGAGTACTAAAAATAAAAAATAAAAGTTTGGGCCCCATATTGCAAGTACTTATTTTACATCATGCTGCTTTCCTCTCAAAATAAAAATTGTATAGACATGACAATTATTCCAACAGTCTCTTTGCTCCAGAGGAAATGACTATTAGTCAAGACTTGCCAGAACTCCTTTTTTTCTCCTTGATTCTTGATCATCTACACATATAGAAAATTATGATTGAGATATAGCATCAACCATTAATTGAATGGGTGATCTGAGTGGTAATTTCCCAAAAAACCTTCTTGCCACAAGAGAAGTGGAATTTTATTTTATCAAAACCTTTCAATACAATAAGGGTTCTTAACCTCTTTTCTAGGTGAAGCCTTGCCTGGTAAAGGGCAGTTAAGTGGCACAATAGATAAAGTTCCATACTTGGGATCAAGAAGACCTGAGTTCAAATCTAGCCTCAGATACTTACTTGCTTGTGACCCTGGGCAAGTCACAAGCTGGAAAAGGAAATGTCAAACCACTATAGTATGCCAAGAAAACCCCACATGGGGTCATGAAAAGTCAAACACAACTGAAAGTGACTGAACAACTGGTAAAAGTCTCAAAAGTGCCTAAGATAAATACATATGATTTCAGAGGAAACAAATTATATTAAAATAGTTGTTAAAGTCTTACCCAAGAACAAGTTTATGGACAAGAGTCCTTTGCCAGACAATGTCCAGCATTAAGTATAGTAAGCTGGAAAGAGTACAGTATTTGAATTTAGAATGGGGATGGAGTCCCACCTCCAATTTTATTAGTGTGAACATGGCAAGTCATTTAATTTTTCTATAGAGAAGATTATAAAACTTGTGATACATCCTTCACAGGATTATTTGAGAAACGAAAGAGATAGCGTATAAAAACTCTTTGTAAACCTCGAAGTACTACGTGTGTGTCAATTCCTTCTAACAATGAAGGCAGTGAAGTGGTGTCTGAAATCTAACCCATGTGAGAAGTGAAGAGCTTCTTACTTCACAACCTATTGATAGTTGACAAGGCAGTTGGAGGTAGTCAAGTCAAGAGAGGAAAAGTGATCTGCTTGATGCATTGCCATTATCCCACAAGGTTACCTAGAAGGAGACAGGAAGGGAGAGTATAGTTAAAGGTAAATATAATCTGTGGGCAGTCTCAAGTCATGGCCAGGATTTGGCACTCCTATCAGAGATGGAAGGACTTTCTTAGCATTTGTCCAAGATACAAAAATGTTGAGTTACACTGTCTGGTCTCAGACCATTAGAATAATTTCTTCCAGGGACAGCTAGGTGACTCAGTGGAGAGAGAGCTAGGCTTGAAGATAGAAGGTGCTGGGTTCAAATTTGACCTCAGATACTTTCTAGCTCTGTGACCCCTATAGCCACTTGACCCCCATTGCCTATCCCTTATCACTCTTCTGCCTTGGAACCAATACTCAGTATTGATTCTAAGATAGAAGGTAAGTTTAAAAAAAAGAAGAAGTATTTTCATTATTTTCTTCTGGCCCTAAATACCATACCCAATCCATTGTATTTGAGTCAGATCATAGGTCTGCTCTCAAAGACTGCAAAGAATTATGTTCAGTTTTATCCTAGGTGGACAGAGTGACCATTGCCCCACTTCAGCATGTGCAAACACACACACATACACACTTGCACACACACACTCATCAGACACATACACATTCTTTAATGTTTATATATAAAAGTAAGAAAAAAATTGTTCTTCATGTATCCCATAGCTCTGGACTCTATAGTCACCTTAAAAGATAACTAAATTTAAGAATGGATGCATGTTATGGTATTATGTACTGTATAAAACATTCATCTTTAAAGATCCAGACACTTGACATTTATTATAGTTAAAATCAAGCCAATGCATTTACAGAAGTGTCTACACTGTTTTATATTTAGTCCTCATGAATATTTTCTCCATGTGTAATGAAGCTCTGGACTCACATGGACCAGTTCCAGTCTTAGGGGCTGCTCCAAAAAATATCACTCTTTCCTTAGCTTATAGTGCCCCACCCAGAGCTTACTCTGGGAAATCTCAGAAAAACAGCTTGTATATAGTTCACCACACATATGAGTAACAGGATTCTCCTAGATCCCCTGCAAGCACCCAAGGCAGCAATTGCTATATCTTGGGAGATGGTATATCTTTTACTTCATCCCACAGAAAAATACAAACAACACAAAAGATGCAAATGCATATCAAAGAAAAAGGATCCACAATAGTCCATCAATGATAAACATACTTCTCCTTTAATATTCATCTATCAGAATTCTGAATTTTCCATCCCTGATATTACTATTACCATCTCTTGCCTCGAGAAATTCTACTTTTGGGTCTATAATCTTCAATATGTGCTCAAAAAAGGCAAATGAAAGACAAGAGGCAGTTAGGCAATCAAGATCCAGAACTACCCATCCTGGACTCTGTGGAATCCACCATATAGATTACCATGTGTTTCTACCACAAGGAAATCTCCCTTAAAACCAACCTCACCCGTCCATTCTTTCTGTGTTCTAAGAATGTCTCCAGAAGAAAGAGGGGAGAGTGATGAGAAGGTCTAATGATTTCTTTTTACAGACCAGCAAAAATAGGTGGTTCCTTCTATCTGCATCCATCCTCCCAAGAATCCCAACTGGCCAATTCATTTTATGGAAAGACTATCCATTTAATTCATCCTCCACAAGACACCAAGGGACATGTACATAACTTCTAAGTGAATTACAAAAGGGGAAGTGATTATTAATGATCCACTATGTGCCAGGCACATTGCTAGGCCTGGGAATACAAATATAAAAGTAAGACTCTCCTTGACCACAAGAAGCTCACTTTCGAACAGGGGAAGACAACACATATAAAAGAGAAGTGGTCAGAGAAGAGAGTTTTGTTCTGGGGAGTGGCAGGAATTATAAGTAGAATTATAAATTGATTGTTCAATCATTTCCCGGTTATTTCTAACTTTCTTCCCTCCATTTGGGGTTTTCTTAGCAAAGATATTAAAGTGGTTTGCCATTTCCTTCTCCAGCTCATTTTACAGATGAGGAAACTGTGGCAAACATTCTACCATTTCACCACCTAACTGGCCATATAAATTGATAGCCTTTCCTCTCCAAAAGTAATGGTAATATAGATTTGATTGATTTTCTTAGAACAAAGTGGGGAGAGGGAAAAGGGAGAGAGATATATGGAATGAGGGTAGATGAGATTTGAACTACTATCACTATTCCTACTATTACCACCACCACTACCACTCCTCTTCTTCCTCCTCCTCCTTCCTCTCCTCCTTTTTATCACTACTGCATGACTTTTTTATCTCCCTCAATATTATATAAATTTCTTGAAGTAAGGAATGGTTTCACTTCTGTATTCCCTGTACCTACCACAGTATCTGGCACATAGTAATAAAGTCCTTATTGATTGATGGGTGGATGGAGTGATTTATATGATCAGAACTCACCACTGATTTAATAGTCATGAGTCTGGGCTATAATTTGCCCCCTAGTATATTCTGCTCCCCACTCTCGTGGACAAACTAACCTCAGATTTCTGTGAAAGGGAGTCAGACACATTCAGTATAGGGACACAGAATTCTGAATCCCATCACCACATTTCCATTAGCCCCTAGTTACATTTACATATACCACTGAGATCTGTACTTTAGTGTGGATTGGGCAGATTGACAGCTCTTAACAAGTAGTGCTCTACTGGTCTCTGGAATAAGGGCTCAATTTAGAACTGCTTACTGTTCATTGAATAGCCACAACTGGGAGAAAAAGAAGCAGTGATAGGATTTGGAGAGTATATTGCTCTGGGGGAAAGCTCAAAATACTTGGAGTCTTCATTTCTGCTCAATCTTTTCCATTTCACATAGATTTACAAACAGCTAAATTGGCAAATAGTTAAGTTTGAACAACACTTCTCCTGACTTAAAGGATCTTAGATTTAAAGCTAGAAGGGAATTTAGAGGTGTCTATCACCCTAGAGAGGAAGAAATAGAGGCACAGAGAATCCAATCACCTTTTTTGCAGGGTCACAAAATTAATAAATCACTGAAGCAGTATTTAAATTATTTCTTCCAGATTTCAAGCCCAGAACTCTATCTTCTGTGTCAACTTGATATCCTTTGTTTATACAGCCAATATCATGATGTGAACATTGGATTTGGTCTCTTAGAGAATCCTCCCTTCTTGGACACTATTTTTTAGGGAGATAAAGAATGGGTCAACAGTAACTTGAACCTCAAGAACTCCTTTGCTGTCTCTTCAGAATCAGTAACTAATCTCAGTCTCTACCTTATGAAAGACTAGTAGTCAACACCTTAACAAAAAGTTAAAATTTACTTTTTTACATTGTTTTGATTATTTATAATTTTGTTCTATCTATCCTACCATCTGCAATTTATTTAATTTTGCAACTTTCTTTCTGCATTTGTAATTCATAATTATCTCAAAGTACTCAGTCTTACTTTTGAGAGCTGTAGAGGAATGGTATATACTGTTATGAGAAAATAGATTTCCTTTATAATTTGCATTTCTTCATTTTTCCTTTGAAAATTTGGAGGATGGACAGATTCACATTTGACACTCTTTCTCTTTACAATGATCTAATGTGTTACTTAATTTTTACTTAAATATAAGGAATTTCTGAATCCAAAGTGACAGTATTATAGTTTTTAGGTCTTATTGAAAAAAATGTTTCTCTTCTTTTTATATATCATTTTACCTAGCAACTCATTTACTATAAAATATATGAAGGGAAAATGGGCAAATGGACTTTTAGTGTATACCAATACTTTTGTCCCTAATTCCCTCCTCTTTGCACCACCTACACTCTGACCATTATCTTCATCTATCCCAACACCACAACCATGGACTCCTTCCTGGCCCCCAGTTCTCTTTCTTACCTGGAACTAGACCTCCATGTTATTTTCTGGCCATCATTCCCGACCTATGTACCAACACACCCAATTTCTAGCTCCCTTTTTAGAGTATAAGCTCTCTGAGGTTGATCTTGATTACTTATATTTATACCCTCAACTCTTCCAAATACTGCTGGCACATAGTTAGTGTTTAATAACTATTTTTATCTCCCTCAAAAGAATTTCTGAAAAGAGGGTGAGCAAAATATACTGGAAAAGCAAGTTATATTCCAGATTTGCGACCTAGACCTTGCTTTCAATTTACTGAGCAACTGGACTGCCACAGGATTTGTTTTTAATTTCTTCTTTTGAGAAGGCTGTGGGGCACCTGGAAAGAGAACTGGTGATATGGAAATAGGGATCAAGAAAAATAATAGGTCTAGATATATAGATATGGGAATCAACTGAATAGAGATAATAATTAAACCCATGGGAGCCATTTAGATCACCCAGAGAGAAAGTAGAGAGGACCCAAATGCAGAACTTTGATGCATATCCTATGTGAATATGTACTGGGGAGATGAGGAAAACTATTGATGATCCAGCAAAAGAGACTCTAAAGGTTTTATTAGATTTGTAAGAAGGAAAAGGAGAAGGATGAGGACGAGGATGAGGACGAGGAAGAGGAAAGACTAGTGTTTTTAAGATTTTCAAAGAAAGAATCTAAAAAAAAAAAAAGATGGTGAACTCAGGATTCCCTCATTCCATAATCCTTGTTCTCTTTTACTCATTGTGTTACCAAGATACTTCATAAACCTTAGAAGGAGAGAATATCTAGTTGGAAAGATGTTACTCATAGAGCCCAAAGCTATAGAGATCAAAGATAAGGACTGGGAAAATACCTTTAGATGTAGGAATTAGGAGATCATTTGGATCTTGGAGAGAAGTGTTGGTTAATTTGTGGAATAAAAGTCAAATTGCAAATGGTTGACAATTGAGAGGGAGGAGAGAAAACTGAATGTCAATGGTTTTCACCTGACATTAATGATCCTTTCAGGCATTGTGGAAGTTCATATGAGAGAAGTTAATTTGGGAGCAGTTCCCAAATCATATCACCATCATCCCACTACCCTGTCCCATCCACACCTTTCCATTCATCCTGTTGAGGTTTTAACACTCAATTGTCAAATGTCAAAAGCTGTGGCAGGTTACAGAAAAGCCTGTTGTTGTTGTTTATTTTTTTCCTTTAGCATCCTTATGACATCAAAATGTTTCACTCTTAAAATCAAGCACACATTAGGACCAGAAGAAAATATGCCATTTTGAAGAAATCATAATAGTACTGTCTTTAGAAAAAGTTAGTCTAAGAAAGCCCAAGTGTATTTTACCCAAACTTTAAGAATAAGGCCCAATCCCATCAATGAATGGCACAGGATCTGAACTAGTTCACCTCTCTTTTTAGAAAAATTTAATTTAATTCTTTTTTTATTCAAAGGTATTTTATTTTCCCAGTTACATGTAATAATTTTAATCATATATTTTCAAAAATTACAAGATCCAAACCATCTTCCTTTCTCTCTTCCTTCCTCCCTACTTGGAGATGGTAAACAATTTGATCTAAGCCATAGTGTATTATCATGTAAAACACACTTCCATATTGGTCACTGTTGTAAGAACATAATCAAAACCTTAAAATAATCCATAAATATAATGACATGAAAGAGAGCATGCTTTGATATGCACCCATGTGACTCCAATAATTCTTTCTCTGGAGATGGATAGCATTCTCCATTGTAAGTCCTTAAGAATTGTCCCAGATCATTGCATTGCTAGGAGTAGCCAAGTTGCTTATCATTTCTTATAGCACAATAGTATTCCATCACCAACATATCTGGTTCATCCCTCTTAAGTAACATGGTAGCCCTTCTACTCTTGGGTACTAATTTTGTTCATATTGTACTTAGTACTGACACATGATTGCCTTTAGCACTTTGCATATCAGAACTCCCCTGGCTCAAAAGATCTGCTAGTCTCAAGTTCATTGGTTGCATGGATTTTAGGTATGAGCTACTACTACTGCTTTATACCTCACTTTAGGCAATGAATGTGTTAATGTTTAAGCATGTTACTATTGCGTTCATTACTGCTACTCCTCAGAATTATCCTTATTTTCTTATTGATCCTCTTGATTCCTAGGCTTGAAAATCTTCCTCTGAGTGTGGCAGCCTCCTGAAAACGTTCCAGCTGACAGGCAGCAGAAGTTGTCCCAAACCTCTGTAACTGTGTTATAAATAAACCATCATCTTTTCTTGGAATTCAGAGGAAACAGCTTACATGCATAGCTGTCATAAATATCACACACCAGAACATTACTACTACAGTTGCAAGAGAAATGTGATTCTCCCCTTCCTTCCATTCTTCCCCTTCTCATTTCTGCTATCCAACAACTCCATGTGTGTGTGTGTGTGTGTGTGTGTGTGTGTGTGTGTGTGTTTTAAGATATATATTAGTCCAGGCAGCTAGGTGATACAGTGCATAAAGACCCAGTCCTGGAGATGGGGGGGTTCTGGGTTCAAATATCATCTCATATACTTCCTTGCTGTGTGATCCTGGGAAAGTCATTTAATCTCCCTCCCCCCATTGCCCTTACTGCTCTTTTTCCTTGGAACTAATACTTGGTATAGATTCTAAGACAGAAGGTAAGGTTTAAAAAAATAATATAGATTAGTTTCTGATTATATATATATATATACACATATATATATGTGTATATGTCACTAACATGTATTATGTATAATACATGTTAGTGACTCAGTGGATAGAGCACTGGGCTTGGAGTCCATTTTCCTGATTTTGAATCTGACCTCAGACACTTCTTAGTTGTGTGACCCTGGTCAAGTCACTTAACCCTGTTTGCCTCAGTTTCCTTATTTGTAAAATGATCTAGAGAAGGTACAAACCACTTGTGCACCTTTGCCAAGAAAATCCTAAATGGGGACATGCAGAGTCAAGCATGACCAAACAAAACTAAATTGTTATCAATATTTTAAAAGTGAAGTAACTGAGTTTCAGGAAGGTTAGACTATTTGCCCCAATCACACAGCTTGTAAGTCCAGAGGCAAGATTCAAACCCAGTTCAGCGTTCTAGCAACTGAGTTGTGCTGCATCTCATCTAGCTAAGAGTACTTGACTTGAAGAGGGGCTAAGAGCTCTAGATTATAATTAACTTTGCCACTCAGAGTTGTATATGTAACTCTGGGTGACTCACTGCTCTTTAATAAACAGGGGGGTGGGGAGAGATGGAAAGAGAAGTAAGAAAAGTGTCAGCCTAAATTAAGGCTGGCAGCAATAATCTAAACTGCCTTTATCAGCAGTTTGCATGATTTCCTCTGGTTTCTGTCCAGCTATGATTTATAATCAAAATATAGGGGAGAACAGAAGAAACTATACAAGTTAAAACAGTAGTCTATGAATTAAATCATCTTCTGTTATTTTAGACTCTTTCAGAGATGATTTTTCTAATTTTCTGATTGAGCCTCAATCACTAATGGGTTCTATTAGTAGATATTGTGAAGTTTGAATCAAGTGATGCATTTTAGAAGGATTTTCATCCCAAATGGTTACAAATTTAAAAAAAAAATACTTAGCAGTTATAGTGATTTCATACAATAACAGATCTAAAGATTGAAGGAACCTCAGAAACTAGCTAGTTCAACCCCTTTTAGTAAATTTAGATTAACTGAAACATTCAATTATGTGGGACACTTCATTCCTCCATAATATTCAGTATTACTGAAGAGATTTTAAGTTTCCTTAGATTAAACTTTCTCCAATAGGTTATCTCCTTCCTAGCCATGCTCACCTTCTCATGTCTGAAATATAGTAGCCTAGATACCTCCATCTCCCAGCCAACTTCTCTAACTGTGATATTGTTATTTGGTGGCCAATCAGATATTCCAACCCAGACTCCAATCCAGCTATAAAATATTCAGGTTACTTCAAGATCCCTAGGAGTTGATATTATGAAGAAATTAAGAAGAATCTATCATCCTTTAAACTACTTTAGTCTAAATATCTTCCTAATGTAAAGATTAAAATTAATATACAATAGTGCAAGTATTATATTAATACTATTTATTAAATCAACTTAGATCAAAGGGATAAGTAAAACCAGGGAAAAGCCACTTTAGCCAGCTACTCCCTTCCTCCACACTGGTCCAGCCAGAGAGAGAGCTTCCAAGAGAGAGAGTCAGTGTGGCCAAAACCAAAATTGAATACCAAATTAACTGATGATGTACATAAAGAAAAAGGGGATTGTGGGAAATGTAGACCCCAGGTTTCAAAAGTCCAATCAATACAACCCCCCATGATCCTTTGGGAGACCAGTCTCCCCAATGGATCATGAAAACATAATTAACTTTTAACTTGAACTAGAAGTATATACAAATATTACAGTTTTTAAAGGGAAATTACAATGATTTGGGAATAAGAGGAAAATAAAAAGGGGAAAAAACAATAATAAATACATTGTGAAAAAGCCAATTAAGGGGTAGTACCCTTTGGCATAAGAATGTACACCGCCCCCCCAAGTTAAAATTCACCATATCTAAAAGTTCATTCTGGATCTTCTGGTGCAGCATGTGGTCTCTGCAGGCATCTTCACAGCGCCTTTTAGATTCTGGGAGGTAGTTTCTTATTCTAAATTAGGCTCAAATTCAAGTCAAAGTTCACAACAATAACATAGTCCCCCCATGAGGAAAATAATAATACATCCCCCACCTCCCGAGGAGGATACAGGGATATACATAGGAATTACACAGGCATACATGGTTGAGTCATAAGCCATATATCCAAGAAGTCAAAGAAATTAAAAGAAAATAATCAGCATTCTTTTAGCAATGCCCCTGGTTTTCTCTTTAACCTCTCTTCCCTGTCCTTTCCTGGTTATTATCCTGGTCTTGAATATAGAATGCTTCCTAAGTTTTGGCAATGCCAACATCTGGTCTAGTTGCAAGTATGTTGACTTTGTCTTCCTCTTAGTTCTCTTAAATTTGGTTATCTCCAGTAGAACCAAATGGCCTTTCATGATATCATGAATCTAATTAGAAGGAGTCTCATCTAGTTCAATTCCTTCATTTGATGAAGGTATGAGGAAACTGAGGTCCAAGGAGCACAAGTGACTTACACAGGTCACATAAGTAGTAAGAGTCAGAGGTGGAATTGGAGTTCATCTTCTAACTCCAGTTAGTACTCTTTCAAGAGGTCTACACTGCTTTCCTCTCCTTTAAGCATGGCAAACAAAAGGGCCTATTACTCTCAGAGTTGGCCTTCTGTCCTAATCACTTGGTTAAAGCCTCCCCACTCTTTTCCTGCAGCAATGGACCATATCACTGAATAAATGAAGTACTATCCTATGCGAATGTATTTTTAATTCTTCAAATACTATTTCCTCATGATAGAAAATCTTTGAAAAATCCAGTGCTATTTAGAACCAAAGCACTAGATGGAAAAGATTCAAAGCCAACGCTAAACTTTATACCATACTTGGAATCAAAGAGATTTCATTTTTTAGGGAAACTATATAAGAAGGTGTTATTTTTCTGAATCCCCAAAGGAATGTTCAATGAGTTTGTATATAGAAAGAAAATTGTTTAGGTTTGCTAGTGTAATTGCATCTATGTTGATGTACTAATGGAGTTGTGATTTCATAGGGTCTTCAATTCAGAGTCTCAGTGAACCTCAGAAGCCACCTAGTTTGACCTCTCTTATTTTGCAAATGAGAAAACTTAGAACCTCTAGGGAAGCTAAGTGACTTACAGTCACACAGGTCATAAGAGTCAGAGGCAGTATTCAAATCTCTTCTGACTCATGAGCCAGTACTCTCTCATTCTCCTTTCATCTCCTTGTCACTTCATCCAAGTGAACACTCCCCCCTCCACTCCCACCTCCAGACTCCCATCAAAGCAGATCTAATGAAGCACCATGCCTAGGTAAGAAAAAAAATATTAGCTTTTCTGAACTCACATTTCTGGACTTGAAATTGTCACCCACTTAATTTTAAACTCTCCGCCTTCCCTGACTGACTTTGGAGTCTATTTTGAGCAGCTGTGTGGGTTTTTCTGGTAATAGGAATGAGTTCTTTGGCACATTTGAAATCATACCATGTTTCTCTAAAACTATGCAGTTTGAGATAAACACAAACACACACAGACACACACACACACACACAAGTTAGAATACAAACCTCACTGATAAGTCACTTTTCTTAGATGTTGTTGAAAACAAAACTGAAAGGGTAGGGGATGGGCAAGAGTGAAGGTAGTGGGAGAACATTAGCTATGCTATTGCTTCATGTCCAACTCAGATCAAGAGGACACTGACCCTGTAGGACAAATGTCTCACTATGTTCTTAACAGACACATTCTCTTCAGCCTTCTTTTTGGGGTGGGAGGCTGAACTCTAATTGAAAACACTAGTGGGAAGAAGATATTCAGAGGCCAAAATGTGTATTTCATAACTCAGAATTGTTCCATATGGCTGACTCTTCCCTATGTCTAATGCATTTCTGGAATCCCAAGACTGCTGCCTCATTGTCAAATGCCAGTGGGTACACTGGATTTTATTTTAGGTAGTATTTAAATGGCCATGGGCCATATCTAAAATATATGTGTATTTTAAAATCTGGCATTGGAAAATGTAATTAATTGTCCATATGTCTATGGAATCTGAAAATCTAATTCCTTGCAAGCATCTGTTTTGCATTTAGCACCAGGTTGGCCCTACACCATTTTGTAAAATTCTGGAAGAGTTGCTAACACTGTGGGATCTTAGGTAACAGAAGACAGAGAGAGAGGAAGAGGTGTTATCTATCTCCCCAGTGTATAAAGGGAAATAAATTCTCTCTGCATCCCCATTGTGCCACTGTGCACAGTGCCTAGCACCTAGCAATGTGTAATAAGTGTTTGTTAACTGTCCAAGCAAACCAAGAACTCCATTAGAAGATGAACTGTATATTTGTGCCATTCTAATGGAAAATACTTCTCTTTTCACCATTGCTAAGTATTCCATCCTTTGGAATTTGTGCCCAGATCAAGTTAGTTACAATAAATGTGACTTTTAAAAAACTGTATGAGTGTACAACCATTTATCCCTTTGAAAAACAAATTAAATGGTGCCTGCAGTGATTTGGGATGAAATACAATCAAAGTAATTAATTTCTAGGAGATTTGTGACAAATCTGATAGATGGAGACCTCTTTTATGAGAAATGATTCATGCTGAATGCCTGCAATGAGTTTGACATTTCCTCACTCACTGTGAATATTCAGCATTCTCTAGAGACCAAGAAAATAGTTCTTGTTTCCATGTCACCTATGGCTCATATGCAATCTCTAGTTTAGACCTGGAAGGGACCTTAGAAGCCATCTAATCCAGCCCCCTTATTTTAGAGATAAGGAAAATTGAGGCCCAACAAAGTCAAATGACTTGCCCAAGGTCATACAGGTAGCAAATGCCAAAGTTAATGAAAGTTCATAGTATTACGTGTGTTCCATGTATGAGAGAAGGATGCCCCAGGTACTCAAGAAATAAATTTTATAGGTGGGATAAATGAAAAAGGAATTAGTGCCTGAACTAGAAATTTGATATAGAGTAGATTTGGGGTAGGGGGAATCAATATAGTGGAATATAAAAAGAGAAAATCAAATTTGCCAAGTCTATCACAAACTGGCAGTGTCATAATAAGTTTTGGATAAATGGAGATTTGTCATCCAGAGGAATATACTCCCTCCCTGTAAACACCATTATCTTTGATCCTTGCCTCACAGTGGTCAGTAGCCCTAAGTTCTATTCTTCCATCATCTCTCTCCTGGGGGTCCTTTTCATCTCTCTCTAACTCCCATGAGTACAAAGGCTGGCCTCTCTGTGGCATAGACTGTGCTCTTCCTCTTCAAGACTGCACAAACCATTTGACTGTCCTGTCTATTACTGCCCCACCTCTACCTCCATCCCCAATGAACCCCAAATACAATTACAATGTCATGGATTTCCAAACTGACAGTGAATGTTCTAAACCAGTGGTTTTCAAAGTAAAGTTGGGGACTCCTGGGAGTGATGGTGATACTTTTTAGGTTGTTCATAAGGTCCAAGCTATTTTCACAATAATGCTAAATTTTAATTGCCAATATGGCAAAATGTATGTGTAAATGTATATGTATATATATAAATGTGTCTTACATAAGCAAAATATATATAAAGCCTAATTAACAAGCTCTTTGGGCAGGAAGGTTTCCCAGTAAGTTTTAAGAGAATAAAGGGGTTCTGAAACCAAAAAGTTTGGGAACAACTAGGGAAAATGTATGCAGCATCAACATGGTATTCAAACTAACTAATGATATACAAGATCCAGTAGGCAAAAGACAAAACAAAGATGGTGGAGGTGTTGATTCTCTCTGTGCTGCTCTTTCTGGATGTGGGAGAGAAGCAGTGGATAAAAAAGATTTATTCTGATCATTCTATAACATCATGTCCAAACTCTTGAATTATTCAACTTGGGGTTGTTGTTGAAATTAATCCGATTACTATGGGATGGGTCCGAGCTAGGAAGCTAGCAAGTGTTTTTTTTCTTCTCCATTTTCTATATGAGGTAACAGAGGAAATGTAAATTTTGTGAGACTTGCCAAGAATCTCTCTAAACTGCTTTATGTTAAATTCAGTTGGCATATTTGCTGAATGAATGAATAAAGAAATGAGTGGCTAGTCCAGAGATTCAGTTGGGATGAGAATGGGGGTAGAGGATCAAAGGAGAATACGGATAAGAATGGTAGGATACCAAAAGGGAGTATTAAATTCACCAGGTCCATAACCATCATGGGGTTTCTTAAATCAGTACCCTTCTACTAGCCCCCAGTCCCTAAAGAAATGAATGGAAATGAGTGGGCTGGAAACATTTACCCCCTAAGTGGTTTTTTCTCACCTAAGGTAGAAAGATTGCCTAGGGCCATCTTTAGTTTCTCTTTGTGGACTAGCTAGGACCCTTAGTGTGCTCCCTCCTGCTGCCTATGTTCTGACTATTTTATTGCTTCTCATTGCCTAGAGAGACTGCACAGGGAGAAGAAGGCCAGGGAACACTAGAACTAGGGGCCTCCCATGAAGTCTGAAGGTGGTAATTTTAGGAGAAATAGGGAGAATTGCTACTTTACTCAGCAGGTAGTAAACATGAAATGTGTTATCCTGAGAGATGATTCAGGCATAATAAAAAGAGACTGGAAAAGGGCCATCCTGTAAAAGAGGTTCAAGAAGGGTTAAAAATAAATTCAGGGGTAATAAGAGCCTATTACAGACCTAAGGGGAAACAGGGACTAATAAACACCACTCACATTTCTATAGTGCTCTTTGGTTTACAAGGACTTTTCCTTATAACAGGTCTGCAAGATTGGGAGTGAATGTATTATTATTTACTTTTTACAGATGAGTAACGGAGGTTTGGAACAAGTGACTCAACTGTGGTCACACAACTAGTAAATGGAAGATGAAAAGATCTTAGATTGAGAACCACAAAGGATCATAAAGTCAAGTCAACAAATATTTATTAATTACCTACCATATTCCAGGAACTTTACCTGGAGACACCAAGAATGGTAAAAGGCAATCCCTGTTCTCAAGGAGCTCATGGTCTAATGAGGAGGCAACATGCAAACAGGGATGTACAAGCAGGCTGTAACCAGGATAAATAAGGATAATCTCAGAACAAAGGCAAAAAAGATTAAGGAGGACTAGAAAAGGATTCTTGTAGAAGGTGGGACATTAGTTTAGTCTTGAAGAAAGACAGTGAAGCTAAGGGGCAGATAGAAAGGCTTTCCAGACATGGGGAAGAGCCAGTGAAAACATTAAGAATCTAGAGATATGAAGAATAGCTGGGAGGCTAGTGCAACTGATTGCAGAGTATATGGAAGGGAGGAAAGTGTAAGAAGACTAGAAAGATAAAAAGGGTTCAGGCAATTAAAGTCTTTAAAAGTCAAACAGAGCTAGGTGGTTCAATGGAGAGAGAGCCAAGCCTGAAGATGGAAGGTCCTGGGTTCAAATATGGCCTGTATGAACCTAGACAAGTCATATAACCCTAATTACTAGCTCTTACTTTTCTTCTGCCTTGTAACCAATACTTGGTATCAATTCAAAGACACAAAATAAAGTTGTGTTTTTTTAATGGCTTGTGGATGCCCACCTCCAGAGAAAGAACTGATAAATAGAAAAAAAACAAGACAGTTTTGTGTGTGTATATATATATACATATATATACATATATATTTGTACTTATATATACAGATTTTTGTTAAGTGATACCTTTTTATGTTGTGGAGAGGGAAAGAATGGAGCAAATGCCTGAGAATTTTAATGTAACAAACTAATTTTTAAAAATAATGACATAATTTCTTAATTCAGAGAGCAAGGAGAGGCAAATCTATGAAATGGATGAGGAGGGTTTTAAAGGTTTGAAAAAAATGGTGTGACAGGGAGGAATATCGAGTCAATTAGGAGGATATAAATGGATTGTTTTGCCAGAGTGAGTATCTAGCTGAGGTTATGTAACATTTTATAGCTTATTATATTTATATGTTATACATATATTATATTATTTATAGCTATAACTCTCTCTCTCTCTCTCTATATATATATATATATATATATAAAACAGAATTTATAGCAGACTCAGTCAGCATAATGTCATGATTTTCTCCACCTCTATTTAGCAGTAACATGCATAGAAGTGAAGGCAGCAAATGGAAGGAGTCATCTAAAGCTGGAGCTTTGGCAAAAATCTTTGATAGGATAAAGAGACTCAACAGAAGAGGACAGGGTCGAGCTGAACTAATTTTACAGAGGTCAAGGTGGAAAAAGAAGGAGATTATACTCAGAGCATGGATGATGACCTGGTAAAGAACTAAGAAGTAGAGATTTTGGAATACATAATGGGGGAAAGAAGAAATGTTACAAGGCAGAGGGAGAGGTAGAATCATCATATTTGTTTTCCAATAATGGAATTTCTGGAAATAATAGAGCAATGGAAGTAATGGAGTAAATATTGTTTTTTACTACTTCTATATTTACTCCATTTATTTACATTCATTTATGGTTGATAGCAAGATGAAGACCATTGTGACTAGTAGATAGTAAGTCATAGGAAATAAATAAGTTGAGGAATGAGGTTAAGATCTTTGAAAAGATATTCAACCCTCTTGTTAATATGGATTAAGAAACTAAGAGACCCTTTGAGGTTCAATGACTTGCTTAAAGTCAGACAGAGTAAAAACTGGAACATAGACTCTCCACCTCCATAGCCATTTTCTCCATGATGTCTCTCAGGGAATTAAACTTGTGTCTTTGGGGTTTTCCCAATCACATTTCTACTCTATTATTCTCTAATCTTTGAACAATGAAATTATAGGTTCAGAGCTAGAAGAGACCTTAAAGAACTTTGAATAAGACAACTCCCTCATCTTTTCAATTGAGGAAACTAAAACATTAAGTGAATTTCTGAGGTGATCCAAATCCAGTATTCTATCCATTACCCTATGTTGTCCCTCAAAATAATATAAATAAACTGGTTTATTATAACTATAAAGTGCCATGGAAACATGAGCTATAACTATTTTTTTTAAAGTAAACAACAAAACAATTTTGAATGATTGCCAATTTTTTCAACAACTAGTATGGGTTGAACTGGGTAACCCCTGTGATTGGTTCCAACTCTGAAGTTCTTTGAAACAACTTTCACATTACCTCTCCATTGTCAGAAAACTAAATTTGGCCTAATTGGGCCATTAGTCTGACTTAGTACCCAAAATAACAATAGGCTGGACAACTTTCTTGACCCAATACCTTAAGACAAATTATAACATGAACTTTATTTAGAATTTGAATGGGAAGCAGTCAAACATGGCTAAAATAACTGTGAATTTCAATGCTCCATAGAATTACTGATTCTCAAGGCTATGAGTAATAAAATGTTTACTACCTCAATCAGAAGGGCTGGGCTTCTACAAATGCTAATAAATTATGGTTTGAAGGTTACCACATAATCTACCAGCCTCCAGAGATTTCTCTCATGGAACTACCCAAATCAATTAGTACCTGAAGGACCTTGGGTTTACATTTCTGGTCATCATTTTCTTCAACTGTAAAATGTGTATATTAGGGTAGATGATTTCTGAGTGGCTTCTCTCAAGTCAGATGTGTAGTTAGGTAGTAAGCTACAGTAGAAGGATTTGAACCTGTATCTTCTGACTCCAGATTCAGTCTTCTCTCTTCTAGTTCTATAGGTCTTTTATGGGTTAAGGTATTATATCCCAAGAAACTCTACTATAATGAATATCATGCTAAAATTCTAGACCTGTCTGTATCCCAAAGAGATTAGAAAAAGAGGGAGAGAGAAAGAGAAAGAGAGAGAATGGTTTTATAGTTATGTTTTCTGTGGTGGCAAAAAAATTAGAAACTGAATGGTTGTCCCTCTGATTGGGGAACGGCTGAACAAATTGTGGTATATGATGGTGATGAAATACTATTGTGCTTTAAAAATGATGAACTGGATGATTTCTTTTAAAACTGGAAAGACCTCCATGAACTGATGGGGAATGAAATAAGCAGAACCAGGAGAACATTGTACACAGTAACTGAAACATTGTACAATGATCAAATGTAATTGACTTTGCTATTAACAGCAATAAGATGATCCAGGACAGGACCTGGAGTAATATAGAGTAGACTAGGAAAGGTGTAACCTCTGAGTAGCCATTACTCACTAATTAATTATTATCTGGACTAATTAATGAGTTTTATTAGAAGAGTGGGAATCAAAAAGGAATTTTAGAGGCAATCTAGTCTAACTCCCAGAAACAAAGGACATTTTCAGGGAGAACACACTCCTTATATAGATAAGGAGTAGCAATGAGGGGTCCTGGGTGCAAACAGAAAGCAAAGAGGAGAACTTTTAAAGCTGGCTATATCAGTGACAAAGCAAGCAAGATGCAGACACTGACCAGGAAAGAAGGAAGGAAGGAAGGAAGGAAGGAAGGAAGGAAGGAAGGAAGGAAGGAAGGAAGGAAGGAAGGAAGGAAGGAAGGAACTGAGCACTGATTAAAAGTCTACTGTGTTATAGGCACTATGCTAAGTGCTTTACAAATATTATCTCATTTGAGTCTTGACAAAAACCCAGGGAAGAATTATTATTTTACAGTTGAGGAAACTGAGGTAGACAGCTGTTAAGTGACATATACAGAGGCACATAGCAAGTAAGTTTCCTAATACTTGAGTTGGATTCATTAATTGCCTATTTAATCATTGCCTCTTTAAAAAGCATCCTTTAACAATGCTATTCTCTAGTGTTACTAGTCTGATTAATATAATCCCACAGCAATGCAGTAAGGAGTAAATTCAATGGGGTTTTCAGCCCAAGGTGGCTGAAGCAATCAGGATTGTCCTTAGAGGATATGGGATCATTGATTTAAAATTAGTAGATAACCTCTAAGATAAGACCTCTAAGGTCATCAAGTCTCACCCCTTCATTTTCCAGATAAAGGAACTAAATTGCACACTAATTAAGTGATTTATCCATGGTAATACAGGTAGTAAGTGAATAAACTGGGATTTGAACCCATAGTCTCTCACTACAAACTCCAGTGCTCTCTTTACAGGGCACCATGCTTCATGGCTGCCTGGGTCCTGTCCTTGTAAAAGGCTTCCTTGATGCTGATAAAGTGCTATGGAAAGATGAGTTTGGGCTGAGAAAAAAAAAACAATATGGAAGAGAATTGTCAATTTCTTTAAAAACAGGGATAGCTTGAACTAGATGAGGTCCATTGAATTAATGTTCAAGAGGATTCTGGGGATAATGTGCCCTGTGTTCACTAGATCAAGATGTGAGACATCATATCTAAGGATAAAGGGAAAACTTAAGTAGTCTCTGCTTCCAAGGGCCTTACATTCTTTTGTGAGTATATTTCTAGAGAAGTGACTAGGGATAGGTGCCTTATTTTTTCTGTCCTAGGCCGCCAAGTTGAGCAGCATCAATTCATCAGGAAAGATTACTCGGATGCCCATGAATTCAGTTGCCCGCCTTTATATCTGATGTTCCTGTCTGAGCCCTCTTCCCCCAAGTCCAAACCTGCCCCAGAGTTGAATCCTTGGTCTCACATAAGAGTGGGGACATAAAAGCAATAAAAGAGTCAGTGGACCCTGAAACCAGACTCTTCTTAATTCATATCTACACCTGGTGCCAGCCCTGTCCAAAAGCAATGGTGGCCTGGTGAGAAGCACTGCCATCCAAGGGCAAAGAACTTTAGTTCTTCCAAGAGCTTAAATTAAAATGGTAAGTTGGTCTAATGCAGTCTGATCTCAAGGTGTCCCCTCATTTACAGCATGTGCACATCTCTCAAATAGAATTCGATGTTTGCTAATATGGTCTGATCAGAGTTAATAAGATCAGATTATGTCTGATCATACTGCATTAGTCAATGTCAAATCAAATTAGACATTTTTGGAAATGGGATCCTAGAGAAGGCAGCCTAAAAAATTACTTTTCCTGACAATTCTCTAACAAACAATCCCCCCAAACTTCTTCCCTATCAAAAGACTCCATGAGCATCAGAGACCAAAATTGACCTCTCTGTGGGTTCCCTGATGACACTTTAATCTAATTCTATTCTGTTACGCTAAACACTCCTTGACACCATCACCTCTATCGCCATTGAAAATTAAATATTCAGACCAAAGCATGGAATGATCATTTCACCATAATATGCATAGAGCTAGATGTGAAGAAGAAACATCAAGTTTGAGTCAGCATTGAAGAAGAGTCCAAAATACAAAACGTGTCAGATTATGGCAAGTCAGAACCTTATACACCCTCAAATTATAACACAGCCTTAAAATGGTTCTTACATTAATAATAATTCATTCATTCCAACTAGTGCGAAACTGGTCAGCTCCAAAAGTAACTTAATTGCCTCCGAACGAAAGCATTCAATTTCTCAGATTATTGCTCCCCACCACCCCCTTTTTGGCAGTTTTATTTTTGTTTGTTTTTTAAAAAGAAGATATCTATTTTTCTATATAATATATAATGTAATGATACATAAGATGTATTATACTATAAGATATATCTATTATACTATAAGATATATCTAATAAATTATAATAAATATGCTTATCCAAGAGAAACAAACACTCACGTTAGTTATATCCCCAGATTGGTCCCATTCTTTTTTTCCCCCTCCTCAGAATATTTCTTAAATAAAAGAGATGTGACCAAGAAACTACCCAGATACAAGAGGAGGAAAGACCTGTGAATATTTGGAAGAAGTATGCATGAGAATCCCAGGTCTAGCCATAATATTAGTTTCCTCAACCTGTTTTAAACATCCCTCTAAAGAGAATTTCAAGGTCAGATCACCTTTAGCCTGAACTTGACCTCACAAAACCTCATTGCAAAAAAGTGTGGTTGAGAATTAGCAATCTTTTAAATACACACACACACACATACAAACCAACCAATAAATAAATAAATCTCATTCATTTTGGTCAGGCATGGTGTAGAAGGAATTCCTGAGCACGTATAGGTTAGACCAGTTGGCCTCAAAAGTCCCTCCCAACTGTAAGAATCTATGATTCTATTTCAGGAAGACTGGAAAAGAAACAAACAATTCAAAATGTGTCATTATTATTGTAGAATTCATGTATCATGTAGAGTACTGTAGTAATAAGCTGTTCTAGAAAGAAATGAACTAAACATCAAAATTAACATGGAACCAATTAGCAGAAAAGGTAGGGGATCCACAAAAGGTTAACCAATTCACACAAGATGAAAGCATGAACCTTGTCCTGTTTGTACCACTAACCACCTGTGTGACCTTGGGCAAGTCACTTAACCTCCCTGGGATTCAGTTTCCCCTTCTGTAAAATGAAGGTAGAACTAGATCATAGGTTCATAGGATGTAGAACAGAAAGGGCATTTAGGGGACTTCTAAGTCCACCTAAATCCACCTCATTCCATTTTTTAAAATAAATAAGGAAGTAGATACCCCCAAATCTGAACTGGATTGTCATAAGGTCACTCTAGCTCTAATTTCATGATTTTTTGAGTAGAATGAAATCATGATGTGCTGATACAAGGATATGATCAGCTGAACACTATATTGTAACAAATTGTGGAAAGAATTCCTGTCTCAAAAAGAGCAAATATATTTTAATATTCAATGTATTGTCAATTTCCTTGGCTTCATACTTATTCATAGTTAGCATTTAAACAGCACTTGAAGGTTGTAAAGCACTTTACAATATTTATATAAATTATTTATTTGGAGGTATCTAGGAGGCACAGTGAATAGAATATTAAATCAGGAATCAGGAAGACATGAGTTTAAATTCAGCCTCAGAGATTTATCAACTGTATGACTCTGCACAAGTCACTTAACCTCAACCTGCCTTGGTTTTCTCATCTGTTAAATCAAAATAATAGTAGCATCCACCTCCCAGGGTTGTTACAAAAACAAAATGATATCATTATAAAGTATTCAGTACAGTGCCTGTCATGCTGTTGCTCAGTTGTATTCCATTCTTTGTGACTCCATTTAGGATTTTCCTGGCAAAGATATTGGAGTGGTTTACCATTTCTTGCTCCAGTTCATTTTATAGATGAGGAAACTGAGGCAAATAGTGTTGTGACTTGCATTGAATCACAGGGAGCTGCAGGCTGGATTTGAACTCATGAAGATGATTTTTTTTGATTCTATGACCAGTGCTCTATCCTTTGTACCACCTTGCTGCCCTATTGCCTAGACTCTTAGTATTGGGATTAGCTGTTCTTTAAATGTTTTATAGAATTCACTTGTGAATTCATCTGGCCCTGCGGATTTTTTCTTGAGGAATTCATTGATGGTTTGTTCAATTTCTTTTTTGAGATGGGATTATTTAAATATTCTCTTTCCTTTTGTGTTAATCTAGGCTTCGTAGCTTCTCAATAAATGTTTGATGTCTTCCTCATCATCATAACAAATTTAGGAGTCTCCTTCCAATCTCAAAGCCTACATTCATGTGATCCTAATACCTGGTGGTACCATGATACGGTTTGGGGCTGTGATCCTTTATATAGCCCAAACCAGCTAACTCTTCCTAGTGTATAGTGGGCATAATGCCTTGGGGGTGAGGAGGAGTAAGGCAGAGACCTGGGCAGTGATTAGGGTTGTAGAAGAAAAGATCTGTTGCTTTTGGAAGCTGGTACTAAAAAAGACCTAAGATTCGCATACCTATAATCAGTCTGTTAAACCCTGCTTTTTATCATAAGCTTCTTGACCTCTCAGGAAGAGTAATAACTGGCTATTACATAATCTCATCCTACTCTGTCCAGCACCACCTACTCATACTCACATAGACCTTTCCCCATGGCCAGCACACTCCCTACTTAAATTCACTTGTTGACATTCATTATTTTCTCTACAATATTCTCTTAAACCTTCTTCTCTCGAGTTTTCCTCAAGAATCTTGTCTATGTATCACCGTTTCCCCTTCCGGGTATTATATTATTATACTTATTTGCATAAAACACATTCCTCCTCTACTCCCCACTAGCCAAATAATAACTTCTCTCCCACCCACAAAAAATCTTTTATTTTATAATGTTTTCTCCCCCAATAGAATGTATAAAGTAAGCTGCCTAAAGACAGGGAATACTTTATTTTTGTCTTTTGATCCTCAGCAGCTATCACAATGCCTGCCTTGACATAGACACATAATAAGTGCTTGTTCAATATTAACTTTACTGAATATATTGAAATCATTTAATCTATTTTAATAATGCTGGTACATCAGGTAAATGCAATGGATATAGTGCACCTAAACTTTGGAAAGCATTTGATAAAATTTCTCATGTTCTTCTGATGGCAGAGGAGGTGGAGAAACAGTGGATAGAATGCTGGACCTGGAATCAGGTAGAGCTTAGTTCAAATTTGGCCACAGATATTTACTGGCCCTGTGTCCCTGGTCAAGTCATTTAACCTCTTCCTGCCTCAGTTTTCTTACTTGTAAAATAGAACTGCTAATAAGATCTACTTCAAAGAGTTGTGAGGATAAATAAAATATTAAAGCAAATTTTAAAATAAAATTCTATATAATTTTCAACTATTTATTTTTGTTGTTGTTATTAATATCACTGAAAATATAAAGATATAAGGAGTAGATGGCTGAAATGAATGCACCAAACTTCACTTTTTCTAGTTTTAATTAAACTGATTTAATTAATCAATGTGCATTAATTAGTAGCTAGGTATACAAACACCTGAACTATTATTCAGTCCCTATTTCTTAGGAGTTTACATTCTAATAGGGGCGATGAAAATGGATACTTCTCTAAGGGTGCAAATTGCCACCCATACAGAGCTTTTTATTTGGGGTGATTCTCTTCCATATCCCACCAAAGAGATTCCACCAAAGACCTACATGCACAGATCTTACTCCCTAACTATTTTCCCTAATTTTGCTGGATTGGTCATATATTTCTATTCTTGCCAGAAATTTATCATTGGCAATATGCTGAATCTACTTCTGCCCATCCTCAATCTTTTCCTATTTTTTCTTGGTGACCTAAAATTTTTATTCTTTCAGAAAAACTTGGTTTTCCATGATTTAGTCATGAAGTATCACTGTGAGAATGCTGATGTTAAAAACTTTGATGGGATTGTCGAGGTGGAGACAAGATGACAAAATATAGAAAGTATTCATTAGTCCTCTCAGCGTTACCCTTGAAACAACTTTAAAAGGATGCCTCACAAAGATTGGAAAATGAGGGGATGTCCTTCAATTGAGAAATGGCTCAACAAATTGTGGTATCTGGTGGTGATGGGATACTATTGTGCTCAGAGGAATGATAAATTGGAGGAATTCCATGTGAACTGGAACGACCTCCAGGAATTGATGAGCAGGAGAACATTATAAACAGAGATGGATACACTGTGGCACAATCAAATATAATGGGCTTCTATAGTAACAGCAATGCAATTATCCAGGACAATTCTGAGGGACTTATGAGAAAAAATGCTATTAACATCTAGAGAAAGAACTGTGGGAGTAGAAATGCAGAAGAAAAGCATTTTCCTGATCACATGCATGGTTTTATGGGGATATGATTGGAGATATAGACTGTAAATTATCACTCTATTGCAAATACTAATAATATGGACATAGGTCTTGATCAATGGCACATGTAAAACTCAGTGGAATTTCTCATTGGTTACCAAAGGGGGGAGGGAGGAAGAGAGGGAAAGAACATGAATCATGTAACCATGGAAAAGTATTCTAATTAATTAATTAATTTAATAAAAACAAAATAAAAGGATGCCTCAAATCACATTCTGGAATGCCAGAGTCAAGAAAAGAAAGGTCAGAGTGAAACATCCTACTAGCCAAAGGCAGTGTTGGAGGTCCAAAAGAGAGACCTGTGAAAAGAGAGGAGGCTGACCCAAAGTCCACATGGATGAAACAACAATGGTGAAACCAGGTGGTGGTGACAAAATTAGGATCAGTTTTGGTAGTTCCCAAGCCAGAGACAGTAAGGGGACTTGGCAACTGGTCAGAAAGAGATTGCAGAAGAACCTTGTTCTAGACTAGATCATAGTTCAAGGGCATAAAAGAGCACTTTCAGTCAACACAGAGTATGAGCTCTGAGAGTAGAATCATTTCTAGTCTCAACTGATCAGAAACCTTAAGGAGAGGTACAAGCTCTTTTTGTAGTGTCAAAGAATTATAAATTAGTAGATGCCCATCAATTGGGGATAGCTTAGTGAGTTGTGGTATACTAAGGATAAGATTGTAGACCAGAAGACTGACCAAAGGTCTCCCCAGATCATGTCACCTTAGAAGCATCAAAACCTTCCAAACCTTTAGAATTAGCTCTGAAAAACATAGTAAGAATATTTGAGACTCTGTTCCTCCATCCCCACTCCAAACTTGGAAAACAGCCTAACACTCACATAAAGTTCCAAAGCAAGAAATAGATTGGGAGAAATGAGCAAACAAAAAAGAACTTGACCATAAAAAAATCTATTATGTTGACAGGGAAAATCAAACCACAATCTCAAAAAAAAAACAAAATGGCTATAAGCAAAACCTCAAAGAAAAAAATCTCAATTGGTCACAAGCCAAATAAGAAATCCTGGAAGAACTAAAATAATGCTTTTCGAAGTCAAAGTGGCAGGAGAAAATTAGGCAAAGAAATGAAAGCAAAGGAAGAAAAAATAATGCAGAAGAAAATAACAAATTAAAAAACAGAATTATTCAAATGGAAAAGAACTACAAAAGTTCACTAATTTGAAAGTCATGATCAAATGATCATAATTCAAGAAATTATCACAGAAAACAGTCCAGATATCTCTAAAGAAGTGAGGAAAATAAAAATCGGAAAGAATCTACCAATCATCACTAGGAAAAAGACCCCAAAGACTGCCAGAAATATTATATCAAAATTCTAAAGTTTCTAGATCAAATAGAAAATACTTCAAATAGCCAGAAAGAACCAATTCCAATATATGAAGTCACAGTCAGTATCACACAAAATTTAGCAGCTAACACATTAAAGGAGTAGAGGATTTGAAATATGATATTCCTGAAGATATAAGAGCTGGGATTATAATTAAGAATAACCTACCCAGCAAAACTGAATATAATTCTTCACAGAAAAAATATTTATGGAAATAGAAGCATTTTCATTTCAAACATTCCTGTACAAAAATTTAGCTCTTTTTGTAGTGGCAAAGAATTATAAATTAGTGAATGCCCATCAATTGGGGATGGCTTAGCAAGTTGGGACTGTGATGGAATGTCATTGTGCTAGAACACTGTACACAGTAAAAGCAATATTGTAAGGATGATAAACTATGAATTACTTAGCTTCTCTGGTCCAGACAATGATCCAAGACAATTTCAGAAGACACATGAAGAAAGGTGTTATCTACCTCCAGAGAGAGAACTGATGAACTCTGAATGCAGAATGAAACATCATTTTTTCACTTCATTTTTATTTCATTTTGTTTATCTTTTCTTTCACAACATAGCCAATAAGGGAATGTTTTTGATGACTTAAGATTTTGCATCAGTATGAAATTGTTTACTTTCTCCACAAGGGAGGAAGGCTGGAAAGAATGTGGAGCTCATTTTTCTAATGAGTTTAAAAGTGTTTTACATGTAATTGGGGAACATTTAACAAAATTTAAATTATTAAAATTTTTAATTGGATGTGAGTGTCAAAAAGAAGTTTAAGATTATTAAAAACACTGAATAATTTCCAAAATATAATCCAAACTCATTCTCTTCCTCGGGCATTTCTAAGCTTACTGCAATGTCAGTCCAAGATAAGAATATACCAAAAAATGTGAGCTCCTAGAGAAAGCAACTTTTTCTTTTTTGTTTTTGTCACTCCAGAGCCTAAACAGTAACTAGCACGGACTGGCTATTAATAAACCCTTGTTTAACTGAATTAAACAAGAGAATGTGCATTTTAGTATTGCCTTAGAGAAAATATTAGGATATACCTTCCCTATTTCTACAAGTTTCAGGCTACAAATTGCCCTTTTAATATGTATTTTCCCCATACAAAGTGGCAACTGACATTCAATTTAATGGCATTTCACCCAGAAAAAATATTGTAGGTGGGTAATTATAGCCTTCTTAGAAAACCCTTAACAAGGATCTCAGAGGCACATTTAAGTTCATTAGATAAACAGTTTCAAATGCAATATTTTCTGAAGCAAGATCATAGGCAGAGTGGTAGTTGCTTGAAATATTTTTTTTCATTTCTTTGTCCTTAGCTTGAAGCTTCAAAAAAACCTTCATTTTATCCACATATGTACTCCCCTCTATATTATACTGGACATACTCATGAATTTTTTCAACCAAAAGAAAAAATCATGACTTACTTGCATATTTCTGTTAATGAGACTCTTCATTCTTTCTTTTTCTGGTCCTTCTTAGATGGCAAACACACAAAGCTTCCCCAAGTTTTTAACCAAAAGTCATTCCATATGAATAAACAAACATTTGCACTCTCTACTGAAATGACATCCAAGAACCCAGGGTCACTTTTATTCTTTGAATAAGACATCAGAGAAGAACTTTAGAGGAGGTTCTTCATGCTATAAATTGTCATGTAGGGTCATTAAATGCAAGAATAAATTTGATTCTATTCTAGCTTCAAACATAGCAATATACTATGGAAAGAGTTCTGACTCTTAGAGTCTAAGAGCTAAAATTCACAGCCTGCTTCTAAAATTACAACCTGTGTGATGCTGAGTAAGCTTGATAAGGCCTTAGTTTGCCTCATCTATAAAATGACAGGTTCAACTAGATGGCTTAAGAGGTTGTTTACAGCTCTAGATCTATGATCCTGTTGTCTATGGAGGCTGAGATGATTAAATTCAATTCTATAAGTATTAATTTTTGTTTAGTTGTTTTTCAGTCCTGTCTGACTCAAAGGTGCCGGAATGGTTTGCCATTTTCTTCTCCAGCTGCTTTTACAGATAAGGAAACTGAGTCAAGCAGGGATAAGTGTCTTGCCCAGGGTCACACAGCTCTTCAGTGGCTGAGGCCAGATTTGAACTCACAAAAATGAGTCTTCCTGATTCCCAGGCCAGTACTCTCTCAACTATGCCTCCTTGCTGCCCAAGTATTAATTAAATACCTACTGTGTGCCAACTACTGTACTAGGTGTTAGAAGTACAAAGAAAAAGTCAATAAATAATACTTGCCCTCAAGGTACTTACATTTATTTTTTTTCCATTTGAATTAGTTTATTTAGTCAATTTAGAACATTGTTCAAGGTGCTTACATTTAATTAAATCAGTTATAGTTCTATTTATTTCTTGTTTTGTTACCATATCTGTGTTGGATTTGGTATACAAATACAAAACTGTATCTCTGTCTTTTTCAGATTCTATAAATATTCCTAGTTATCCATGTGGATTTCCTATGTAGGAGCATATCTGGGTAACTCAGATTTGCATGCACAAACCCCTTAATGGCTTAATGGTTTGTTGCACCTTTCCCAAGTGGAGAAACTATGCAAGGTCTTCCTGAAGAATCATGATGACATGGGAGGGAGGGAAGTGTCTTGGAGGAACTGTGGAACATGCATGGACATTCTATGACAGGTTATGGATGATTGACCATGATTTGGAGAGGAGGCTCTTTGCTTGACTGTGGAGGCATTCACCGTCACTGTCAACCACTTCCTCCTGGACTCATTCAATGACTCATATTCCCACAGCATCTGGTCAGAAACCATGCTGAAAGGGGAAAAGGGCCTTTTCCTATCCTAAGAAATGGGTCTTTTCCCTCCCTGAGACATGATCCTGAGACTCTGTACAAGGTGAATGGAGTGGAATCTCTGGGACCGTGTGAGTTTCAGAAGGACCAGAGGGAAATGTAGGGTATCATCACTCCAGCCTCCAGAAGGTGCTTCCATGACCCACCATTCCAGGTTGGATTTTTCAGAAGCATGAGCATGAGGGCCCTGAGGAACACCCCAGGAGTGAAATTGCTTCATACTTCAAGGACTGTAAGTCGGGCTTTGGCTCATTCTTTCAGAACAAGGCTGGGATGAGAGGTCTGGGAAGAAAAGAGCTAATGGCAGGAGAGAAGGGACATTCCTTTAGCCTCCGGCTAAAACCCTGAAGGGGTGATATACCAGCCTGGCTCTGAAAGAATGAGCCAAAGCCCGACTTACAGTCCTTGAAGTATGAAGCAATTTCATTACCTACCTGAGATGAACATGAATTATGACTGAAATTAAAAAGACATAAAGTTTTACTTCGCTCAAAGTTCAATTCTATAAACATTTATAAAGTGCTTACTATGTGCAAGGCACTGATCTAGGAAATAAAGGAAAACTGGGGAAGTAAAGCTTAAACAATATGTTCATTCAAGCAGCTTACATTCTGTCTGTTGACTGACTAATTTTCAAGAAGAGAGTGAGAAATGCTTGGGGGAGAAGGAAAGGTCCCAGAGAGAAGTGGTCACACTTGAACTCTACTTAAAAGAACAGGAAAATACAATGCCACTAGGTGGAGAGTTAGGAAGGAAGAGCAGGACAAGTCCCAGAGTCTGCCATGAGAACTAAATTCATCAGTGATTCTAATGCAGACTGAGACCACCTAAAAAAAGCATAATTGAGCTTTGATATTTATAACTGTCAACTTCCCTTGCTCCTAAATAGCTTGAACACGACCCACAGGCTCATTCATTCTTCAGGTTTTAGGGGGCTGCAGCACTTCCATGGTTTCCTATTGAGTACAAGTTTGACTTTGGAGGCCATCCAAACTCAGCCCAGCCCAGCAAGAAAATTCCAAATTCCATGCCCAGATTTCCTCCTTCTCTATGACTCAATGCTTCACTGGGGTCACTTAGGGTTCTGCAATTCTAAAAGGTGAAATGCAGAATTTCAAATGTCTATCTTATATGATTAGGAAATATCTCTATTTTAATTGTCATTGGTGGGTGTGAATGTCCCAAGTACTCAGGAAGCCTGGAAAGTGACTAATTATTGACTTGAGAGTTTTAAATACTAGGTTTTGTTGGAAAGTTGGGATGTTGTGGCTTTCTATTTTTGTAGGGGCACATTATGGCCTAACTAGTGTTGTGTGGGCCCCTGAAGACTGACCTGAGACATTTAATTGTATGTCTTCAACTCAAGCGTGTCAGTCTCACAATCAGGCAAGGTACAGACTGTGCCTAATCATTGTGAAACAGAATTACTAGGGAAGAGATGAAGGTTCAGCCTGGCCAGAGTACCTCACACCATTCCCATTTCTTCATTCCCTAGAGCTTCTACCAAGTGTGCTAGCCTTTGCCTACATCCTGAGCGTATGGCTGCCTCATTTTGGAGAGTCCAAGCTTACTTTTTTTTACTATTATTCTTTCCCATTACATTGAGTTTATTAGTTTTGACAAATGTTAAATTTCCTATTGCAATACCTTTATTGACCTGTTTTTCCCCGTGTCCCTTTCTGAAATGTCATTACTATTAAATAGCAATCAATGAAATGAAGAACTGGCCAAACTTTAATTACCTACTATTTCATCTTTCAAGGCCTTGCTCAAGTCTGATCTTTGAGAAGCACTTCCAGAGGAACTAGTGAACACACATTAATCCTGCTTTTCTCTAATGGGCGATATAATTTAATTCTCAATTTATGGTGTCATCTTCCTTCATCTCCTCACCCTAGCCAGAGCCACCTGGAACATATATAGATTCTTTTACTGCTCACAAAGCTTCTGAGTGAGTCACCAGCTTTATTTGTGTGAATAAGAGGGACCACCAAGCTTTCTAAGTGTCCATCCACTGCTGTATAAAATCCTCTAGCTCTAAATGATCGCCCTAGCACAAATGTCAATAATATGCAAATAGATCTTGATCAACGACACATGTAAAAACCCAGTGGAATTGAGCATTGGCTGTGGGAGGGGGATGAGGAGGGGAGGGAAAGAACATGATTCTTGTAACCATGGAAAAATACTCTAACAACTAAATAAATAACGTTTTCCAAAAAAAAAAATTAAACTAAAATAAAAATTATGTTTAAGCATTAAAAAATAAAAATAAATAAAAATAAATAAAGTCTTCTAGGCTTTACACCCTGCTATAGATCTCTGACAATGTCATCTGACCTATTCTTATAATCTAAGAACCTTGAGTATTGACCTTTATCCCTCTGCTGTATCCTAAGGACCCAGCAGCCAACATGGGAAATGATGAGGTGATTGTCCTGGACATCTCACTTAAATGGTGGAGGATATGTAGTCTTCCAACTACCCTGAATTCAAGTTTCCTTTTGTGTGTTATCCCCCCAACCAGAAAAAAAGTGGAAGCCCCTTGAGTGTAGTATTTTCATTTATAAAGGTATGTTATATCCCCAGTGGCATATAAGTTCCTAGAAGACAGAGATTTTTTGTTGTGCTTCTATTAAGTTTTTCCTTTATCTCTTCAGAGAAAGGAGTAAGCAAATATTGTAGTACCTACCATGTGCCAGGAACTGTGTTAAATGCTTTTACAAACAATCTCATTTGATTCACACAAAACTATTATCCAAATTTTACAGTTGAGGAAACTGAGACAAACACAGGTTAAAAGACTTGCCCAGTGTCATATAGCTAGTGAGTAACTGGGGCTATTATATGAATTTAGGGATTCCAGACTGCAAGGCCAGAGCTCTATCCACGATGACATTAGCTGCCTCTAGCATACCACACACATTATTTTGTCTTACACAGATTAAGTGCTTAATAAATGTTTGTTCAGTTGAATTGATTGTAAAATGAATTGTTTCAGAAAATCTGAAAGCATGTCAAGGAAATAATGGGAAAGTATAGACTCTTACTCACTTATATCCATATCCTTGACCCTCAGAACAATGACTAACACATAGTAAATGCTTGATAAATTTTACAGCTATTTCAAGAATACTTAAAAGTGCTTCTCATAAAAAATAGCATCACTGGGCATAGTAGCTTTTCACTGTTATCTCTAATACGGGGGATGGAGAGGGAGGGAAATCATTAGAGTTCCCGAACTCTGAGCTGCTATCAGACTGAAACCTATGGGATGGCAGCACTGTATGGTACCATTATAATGATCCCCCTTCCTCCCCCCCTCCACTCATCACAAAGGGCCACCAAACTGCCTAGGGACAAGAAACCTGAACAACATAAAAAATAAAAATAAAAAACAAAACACAGTGGCTAAAAGCTTCCATGACAATGTATCAGCCAATAACTCAAACACTATTACAAAGCTATAATTGTCCAGACAATTTGGTGCTGGATAAGAAGAGAGACTAATTAGTAGAAGAGATTAGATTCAAAATAGTAGTAGTCTCTCAGTAACCGAGGATGACGATTGTCTTTGTGTGTTTTCATCTATGGTGTATAGATGAGTGTGCACAAAGACACTTGTGCGTGAAGGAGATTTAAGTGGAAGTCGTTGCACAGAGACAGTCCCACTCTCTCGGCGTTGGAAGCCTGGGTCCAGTGGCATGAAAAATTGTTACACCTGGAGACTTCCTCAGCTGCATTGGATGGCCATGTTGTCCTTTGTGCTCCAATACACCCTAAGCACTCCACAGTGCTTTGCTGTGTCGCCATCTCAACCGTTGAACCTTCTTATTGGTTTCTTCCGTCTGTTTGGCCAAAGCAGTCTTCACATGCTGGGTGAGCAAAGCCTTGGTTCACCAGGGGTCAACGACCCGATGGCTATCCTCACAAGGTTTAGTCGGCCTGTCGAAGCCATTGCCCTGGGTGTGGCCACTGCCACATGCTAGCAGCTACTAGGAGCCACAAGTGAGAACTGGGTGTCAGGTGAGGGTCAGAGGCTGGAGAGCTGCCCTAAGAGGGCACGACAAGCCCTCCATACCAGAGATACTACCCCTCCCTGAGCACCCCTTACACCCCAATATAGATAAGCAAATGACCACCATAACCTTATATTTAATAAACCCAAAGATCTCAGCTATTAACAAAGATTTTGGGGAAAACTGGAAAGTAGTCTGGCAGAAACTAGGTATAGACTGTCATTCACACCATGTACAAAGTTAAGTTTAAAATAAGTATGTGATTTAGACATATAGGGTGACATTGTAAGGAAAGTAGTAGAGTGTGAAAGAAACTGCTTGGCAAATCTATAAATAAGGGAAGGGAAAGAAGAGTTAGAGAGGTTCACAGGAAGTAAAATGGACAATTTTTATTACATAAAACTAAAAAGGTTTTGTACAAACTAAACCAATATAGCTAAAATTATAAGGAAAAGCTAGAAACCAGGGAAAAATTTCGTAATGATTTTGTCTATCTGAAAAAGGTATCATTTCTAAAATACATAGTCAACTCAAAAAATTTACAAGAAAAGGGCCACTCCCCAATTGATGAATGGTTAAAAGACATGAATAGACTTTCAGAGGAAGAAATCAGTTATAAATAGCCATATAAAAATGCTCTAAGTTACTAATTAGAGAAATGCAAATAAAAACAACTCTGAGATACTACCACATATTCATCAGAATGGTTAAAAAGACAAATACTGGAAGGACTTTGGGGAAACAGGTGTACTAATGCACTGTTGAAAAAGCAATGAACTAGTCCAACCATTGTAGAAAGCAATTTATTTGCAATTATGTCCAAACTACAAACTAAGCTGTGTATATCCTTTGACCCAGAAACACTGCTTATGTGTTCAATACCCCCAAGATATGAAAGAAAAAGGAAAGGACTCATACAAAATATATATAGCTATTCTTTTGAATTGGTAAGGAATTGGAAACTGAGGGGACACAATCAACTGGGGAATGACTGAACAAGTGATAGCATATGAATGTAAAGGAATACTATTATTATGCTGTGAGAAATGATGTGGTGGATCATTTCAGAAAAACCTGGAAAGACTTGTATAAACTGGTGCAAAGTAAAGTGAACAGAACCAGGAGAACAATGTATAAAATAATAGCACATTGCGAAGGTAATCAACTTTGAAAGACAATAACTCTGATCAGGACAACTGTTAATATTATTCAGGCATTCAGTTTTGTCTGACTCTTCTTGATCCTCAGGTCCATAGCACAGTAGTTCCTTCTATCATCTACTATTTCTCAAAATCTGTTCAAGTTCACTGTTTGTTTCAGCACAATTACAAACCACAACTTCAAAAGATTTATAATTAAATATGCTCTTTACCTTCAGAGAAGTAATAGGCTCAAAGTATTGGGCTGAAATATATTTCTTTCTCTTCCCTTCCCTTCCTTTCCTTTCCCTTCTGTGTGTGTGTGTGTGTGTGTGTGTGTGAGACTATACATAATTGTAATGGGTGTTGGTTAGTAAGCTATTTTATTGTGTAGGGGAGGGGTGGATTGAAGGAGAGAATTCAGAGATAAAAATGAAATAACTTTAAATTAAAAAGATTGGCCTGTGAGAGGCCTGCTACCATTTCAGAAAAGACAAGACAAGGCAAAGGCAAGGCAAGGGAAATTCACCAATTTGATAATTGGGCAAGGGACATGAATAGGCAGTTTTCAGATAAAAAATCAAAACTATCAATAAGCCCCTGAAAAAGTGTTCTAAATCTCTCATAATTAGATAAATGCAAATCAAAACAACTCTGAGGTATCACCTCATACCTAGCAGATTGGCCAATATGACAGCAAAGGAAAGTAATAATGTTGGAGGGGATGTGGCAAAGTCGGGACATTAATGCATTGCTGGTGGAGTTGTGAATTGATCTAACCTTTCTGGAAGGCAATTTGTTATTATGGTCAAAGGATTTAAAAAAACTGCCTGCCCTTTTATCCAACCATAGCACTTCTGTATCCCAGGGTACAGAGTTTGTACCCCAAAGAGATAATAAGGAAAAAGACTTGTACAAAAATATTTATAACGGAGCTTTTTGTGGTAGCAAAAAAAAAAAAAACTAGAAAATGAGGGGGTGTCCATTGATTGGGGAATTGCTGAACAAATTGTGGTCTATGTTGGTGATGGAATACTATTGTGCTCAAAGGAATAATGAACTGGAGGAATTCCATGTGAACTGGAATGACCTCCATGAAGTGATGCAAAGTGAAAAGAGCAGTACTAGGAGAACATTGTAGACAGAGACGGATACATTGTGGCACAATCAAAATGTAATAGACTTCTCTAATAGCAGCAATGCAATTATCCAGGACATTTCTGAGGGACTTATGAGAAAGAACACTGTCCACATCCAGAGGAAGAATTGTGGGAGGAGAAACACAGAAGAAAAAAACCTGCTTGATCACATGGTTCAATGAGGATATGGTAGATTCTAAATGATCACTCTATTGCAAATATTGATAATATGGGAATAGGTCTTAATGATAAATGTAAAACCCAGTGGAATTGCTTGTTGGTTCAGAGAGGGGGGAGGGAAGAGGGGAGGGAAAGAACATGATTCATGTAACCATGGAAAAATACTCTAAATTAATTAATTAAATTAGAAAATACTAAAATAAATGCCTGTGTTAAAATGTGATGAAACATCAATTAAAATATCAAAGAGAAAAAAAGAAAAGGCAAGGAAAAAAGAAGAGGAGAGGAGAAGAGGGGAGGGGAGAGGAGAGGAAAATAAGAGGATAGATTTTAAAAGACTAATTTCCTGATTTATTTAGGGAATTTAGAACCTCCCTTTTGAGTTACCTTAATCACATAGGATCCTTGGTTCTCTTGAAAATTATTATGGAGGAGATGGGCATTAAGTGCCTGCTATGTACCCTCAAATTTAAAAAAAAGGCACAAGACTATCACTGCCTTTCAATAGGTCACAATCAAATGAAGAAAAAAAACATGCACATAACAATATACAAGCTATATATAGAAATATGTATACATACTATTTACTTAATATATTATTTTATATATAAAACATATATTTACATACAATAAAAAGGAAATAATCAACTAGACTTAAGAGGGATTTGGAAAGGCTTCCTGTAGAAGATAAAACTTTACTGAAAATAGAGATAGTCGTTAGAAATACTTCTATACCTTGTTGTCATCTTCCCTCAGGTGATAACTATTCCATACAATCTTACCACATTCATCTATCAAAGGTATACATTTATAAGTCAAATGTTTTGCATCATAAGGAAGTTGGTTGCCACAGAACTGATAAAGTTAATTGGCCCACAATAGAATTAAACTCATGATTTGGCCTTTTTAGTGTGGTGTTCTGTCTAGCTAAATCAGTTAACAAGTCATTCACAAGAGGATAAATAATGATATAGTCTGTTTTCTCTTTCTGCACCATATCCATGGACAAGGAAATGCCCTTTTGTGAGCACAGGCAGAACAGTGTCAAATATCATATCAATAAGGATATTTCTAGAATATAAAGTAACGGAAATCAAAACTTCCCACTTGGACACCCAAATTCTCAGTTTCTATTTTTTTTTAAATCCCTACCTTCTGTCTTAGAATCAATACTATGTTTTGGCTCCAAAGCAGAAGAGTGGTAAGGGCTGGCAATGGGGGTTAAGTGACTTGCCCAGGGTCACACAGCTAGAAAGTGTCTGAGGTCACATTTGAACCCAGGACCTCCCATCTCTGGGCCTGGCTCTCAATCCACTGAGTCAACTAGCTGCCCCCAGTTTCCAAAAATTTAAAGTGGATTTAAGAGTACGTATAAATATATTTAGGCTAAATCTTTAAGTCTTGCCTCAATATATTAGTGGTGGGTTATGTCCAACAATTCATTTAATGATCTATATGGTGATTATAGAAGGAAGAAGAAAATAAAATCACTCACCTCAAGTAGTATAGAATCCATTTAAAGATTTCATAATATTAATGTAACCATTCTAAAAAAGAGGAGACAAAAATATCATTCTTTTAGATGGGCTTTCTTCAAACTAAACTCCAAAGTTTCTTAGAAGCAGGAGCTTTTAGTCAGTCCATGAACAAGCATGTATTAAGAATATATTTACTATGTGGCAATCACTGAGTATATGCTAAGCATGTAAATGAAAAGGAGAGGAGAGGAAAGGTTGAAAGGAAATAAATAAGGAAAGAAAGGGAAAGAGAGAAAGAAACAAGATATGGGGAAGGGAAAGAATTCATCTGGAAGAGGTGAAGTCTTCCAATTTGCAGGTATGCTTCGCTTGAAGTAGACCACAAAAAAAAAAAAAAGAAAGTCCCATTTAGAGAATAGATCACTTGGGAGTACTTAAAAGCTATTACCAAAGGCAGCACCATAATATTCCTTTAAACAAGTTACTCCAGGGCACTTTATATTATTCAATTTGCAAAAAAATTCCAATTCACACAAAGCTTTTTGAGAAAGATTATAGGAAGGATTATAGGTATACATTGCAATCAATATAACTGTTTTCCCTGAAAATATAAGGGGCCCAATGCCTATTTATGAAGTACTATGCTAAACAGCTTCAGTCAATCATTTGTTAAGCACGTACCATATAGTGAGGGGTGGGGGGGCAGCCAGGCTGTACAGATAGAGTAGAAGCTCTGGAGTCATAAAGACTCATTTTCCTAAGTTCAAATCTGGCCTCAGACCACCAGCTATGTGATCCTGGGCAAGTCATTTCACCCTGATTGCTGCTGTTTTCTCATCTGTCAAATGAGCTGGAGAAGGAAATGTCAAAACACTTCAGGTTTTTTGCCAAGAAAATAATTGTGCTAAGAGGTATGGATACAAAGAAAGACAAAAATATAGGCTCTGCCCTTAGAGAACTCAGAGTAGAATGAAGAAGGCAACATGCAAACAGCCATGTACAAATTTGATCTAAATAAGGTAGACTATGCTGGTGGAGTTGTGAATTCATCCAACCACTCTGGAGGGCAATTTGGAACTCTGCACAAAGGGCACTAAAAGACTGTCTGCCCTTTGATCCAGCCATAGCACTGCTGGGTTTGTACCCCAAAGAGATAATAAGGAAAAAGACTTGTACACGAATATTAATAGCTGCACTCTTTGTGGTGGCCAAAAATTGGAAAATGAGGGGATGCCCTTCAATTGGGGAATGGCTGAACAAATTGTGGTATATGTTGGTGATGGAATACTATTGTGCTCAAAGGAATAATAAAGTGGAAAGATTCCATGGGAACTGGAGCAACCTCCAGGAATTGATGCAGAGCAAAAGGAGCAGAACCAGGAGAACAATTGTACACAGAGCCTGACACACTGTGGTACAATCGAACATAATGGACTTCTCCATTAGTGGCAATGCAGTGATCCTGAAAAACTTGGAGGAATCTATGAGAAAGAACAACTATCCGTATTCAGAGGGAAAACTGTGGAAGTAGAAAGAGAGAAGAAAAATAACTGCTTGATCACATAGATTGAGGGGATATAGCTGGGGATGTAGACTCTAAATGAACATCCTAGTGCAAATATCAACGACATGGAAATAGGTTCTGATCACAAACACATATAAAACCCAGTGGAATTGCATGTTGGATATGGGAAGGGATGGGGGGAGGGAAGGGAGGGAAAGAATATGATTCTTATAACCAAGGAATAATATTCCAAACTGACTAAATAAATTTTTCTAAAAAAATAAGGTAGACTAGAGGTAATCCCAGAAGGAAGAGGGGCAGGTAAATATTCTTAAGGGTTGAAATCTGAATTATTAGCCAGTCATTCTGTAGTTAATAGTGAATAGATTTAATTTATTGGGTATCATCTTTAAATACCAAGTGACTCAGACTAAAGGCATAGAAAGGACAAATTCTCCATTCTTAAAGAAGATTGGAAATTCATTGACATACTGTACCTTTCATGTTCTATGATTCCAAGACTGAAAGTCAGGGTTCCAGTATTTTAATTTCTAGATTGCTCTGAGGTACTTTAGGCTCATAGCCCTACTCTTGCATAAATGTACCTACAAATATAACTAAAATTGGCATGACATTTCTGTGGCACAAAATACTGAATATTTTATGTCAGAATAGCCTAGCCAACTTGAAAACTAAAAAGCACTGAAGAAGATGGAGGAAACATGGCCTTAGACTTGTAGTTTCTATACTAAGAGAACACTCTGAAACAAATGACATAGTTGAGTATTTTTAGTCAACAGTGATTGTGACACAAAATCCCACCACTCTTCCTCCCCCTCTCAACTAGACCCTCCCTCTTTTCTTCCATTGTGCCTGAGATCTCAAAATGGGCCAAGTATCCAATACAAGCAGCAAAGTAACGCAGTGGATAGAGCACTGGAACCAGAGTCACAAAGACCTGAGATCAAATCTGACCTGAGACACTTACTACCTCTGAGATTCTGTTCAAGTCACTTAATCTGTTTGCCTTAATCTACTTGAGATGGAAATGGCAAACCACTCCAGCATTTTTGTCAAAAAAAAAAAAAAAACCCACAGATGGTGTGGTCCATGGGTTCACAAAGAGTCAAACATGACTGAATGTTTGATTGAACAAGAACAGTCTAACATAAAACTGAAGGATTCAACTCCCAATTAAAAAATGAAGATTAAATAAATGAAGCCAGGCAGTAAGTATTTATTAAATACATATGTTCAAAGGCCCTATGATAAGCTTTGAAGATATGCAGAAAGGCAAACAGTCCCTTCCCTCAAGGAGCTCACATTCTAACAGAGAAGACAAAATATGAACAATTTTGTACATACAATATATTTACAATTTAAATGGAAGGTTGCCTCAGAGGGACAGTTAAGGATGGCCAGGAAGGGTCTCTTATAGAAAATAGAATTTGAACTGGGTTTGGAAGGACCCCAGAGAAGACAAGAAGTAGAGAAATGAAGGGAAAGAATCCCAGGCATGAGAATGGGCTTATGGGTGGGAATTAGACAGTGAAAAGGTACAGAATCAGGAGATAAAGGGGCCCAGGAGAAGGAGAGCAAGAAGACCAGTGTCACTAGATAGGAAATATCTCTTAGAAGTTCAGAACTGTACTAGGCACCATGGGAGAAGAGAAGAAAGTAATAGCATATATATAAAACTTTCAATTCACACAAAGCTTTTTAAGAAATATTATCGGACAAATTATAGGTATACATGACAACCAATATATCTGTTTTCCCTGAAAATGTGTAAGAATTGTCCCAATGAGTTGATTATTTATGAAGGACTATGCTAAACAGCTTCAGTCAGTCAGCAAACATTTGTTAAACACTAATGATGTTATAAGAGAAAGCATACTATACACTAAACACTTTAAGGTTTACAAAGAGATTTATAAATATCCTCATTTATTCTCATAAAACCCCTGGAAGGTAGGTACTGTTATTATCCTCATTTTTCCAGTTGAGGAACCCGAGACTTAAAAAGGTTAAGTAATTTATCCAAGGTCACACAGTTAGTATCAGAGACCTGATTTGTTTGAACTCAGGTCAAACTAACTCAAGGTCCAGCACTTTATCCACCATACCAACTAGGTGCCTTGAAAAGTGATAAACAAAGTCTTTGACCTGGAGGAACTTATGCTATACTTAGCAAAATATTATGTCTTGCCCAAAGTTGGTCCTGGAAAAATGATATCCACAGCCTTTCCTTTCTATGTTTGTTGTCTTCTCTTTTAATATATATTCCACCCCTGACCTAATTGGAAACTTGATACCTTCTGCTAGGAACTGCATGCCCTGTCCCCCCATGCCCAGCCCCCCAAAATGATTTGGTACCAGATATTTACACCTTAAATATGAATTTAAATCAGTTTATTACTTCTACCCAGAGGATTTCCATTTTGAGCCTTATCTCTAATTGTGAAGTAAATGTCTTTGGACTCATTAAAATAATTTCTAGCATCATTGAGCAGATAAGAGGAAGAGAAGGAAGAGAGACTTTCAGAGCAGTCTTGAAATAATATATACTTTCTTTCTTTCTGTTCAGTCATTTCTGACTCTGTGTCCCCATTTGGGGTTTCTTGGCAAAGACACTGGAGTGTTTGGCTTTTTCCTTCTCCAGCTCTCACAGATAGGTGATAGATGAGAGAAGAGATGGAGGCAGACAGGAAGAGAAAGGAATAGGGAGGGGTATGTAAGATAGATAGAAATTACTAGAAAAAGATGGACAGAAAAAAAATAGAAAGAGATGGGCAGTAATACATAGAGATAGATGATAGAAATATTGATGAACAAAGATATGTAAATAAAAGCAATGACACATAGATTGATGTGGACCTATAGAACATTATGTTATAGATGGCCTGAAGTCAAAGGATCTGGGTTCAAATTACAGATCTGACTATATGATCTGGAAAAATCACTTAACCTATTTGGGATGCATTTTTCTCTTTTCCAGAAGTTCTACATCTACCATCCTGTAAAGTTAGAAAGAGGTAAAAATGATACAGGAATTTTATATAAGGGGAAAATGAATGTGGGCTGGAGTTAGAAAGGAAAGTCTTTCAGGGGAAGGTAGGTCTTGAATTAGGACTTAAAGAACATGTAAGAGGCAGTGAGGTCACCAAATGTATAGAATGCTAGGCCTGGAGTCAGGAGGTCCTGGGTTCAAATTTGGCATCAGACATTTCTTAGCTGTGTGACCCTGGGCAACTCACTTAACTCAATTGCCTAGTCCTTACCACTCTTCTGCCTTGGGATTAATACTCAGTATCAATTTTAAAACAGGAGGTAAATGTTTAAAGAAGAAGGAGAAGGAAAACATGTAAGACTTGAAAAGATAAAATAGGAAAGACATACAAGAAAGGATGGGAATTTGGGCAATTTTTGTGAGAACCCACACCACAGGCAGATGTGGATTTTTTTTCAAATTAAGAATACTTTATTTCTCCACACATACAGAAATGTTCTGCCTCAAAATGGTAGCTTTTTAAAATTTTTTTTTCCAATTTCAAAAGAAAAAGAGGAAATATTTCATTATTATTGCTAGGAAATACATTCCAGAAAAGACAGTATTCTAAGTTAGTTATATGGAATTATTTTAGTGTCCCAAATTGGAACTCTATCCTCCTCTTAGAAAAAAACTTGAAATTAGCACTTTTTTATATAAAAGGGGTCAAAACAATCCATGTCAAACAAGACATTTTAGAAACATGAGCAGTATATCTCATTGAGAAGTTATTGGTAAAAAAGAATAATTACAAATGTAAGTAAATTTAAATCCAGTATAAATAAAATATGCATTTAGAGACAATAGTTTGAAAAACCACTGTATATTGGGCAACAGAATATGATATGTCAATTTTTAAACAAAAGTTTTATACAATTATTTAGAAAAATCATCCAAATTCTGCTTACCTTCATATAGGAAACATTCTAAATTGAACTTGATCAAGATTACATGATTGACATGACCTGGCTATCAGTATGCCTGATTAAAATACTACAGATGAATTTTATTTTGGCATATTTAGAACCTTACACTCCAACCCAATGAAATCTATATTGGAATCCTTACTCAATCACATGGAGTCTCAATTGCCAGTAGTTAAAACAAAAACAGAAAAATCTGATGATCAAAATAGATTTTCTTTATAAAATCCACACAAGTTTTATTTCAGTGATCCTCAGCCCTAGATTATGAGCTTGGAGGAAAGGAAATTCTGTGGACCCTATATATATATATATATATATCCATTAATCCACAAACCCACATGGCATCTGTAAAGATTAAAATTTAGGAATATGGGGAGACTGAGGCAGGTAGAAATTAGTTTCTCTCTGCAAGGAGTATTATATTTTTTAGAGGTTTATTGAAGATTAAAGATTAAAGAATATACAAGTAAGAAACATGTGCCTAGGCCAGAGGCCTAGACAAAATAACCTCACATCACGCAAGAGACGAGCCTGCTCCAAAACGGAAGTCCAAAAAGAGCCAAGAGAGAGCTCTCAAAAGCCTTTGAATCAGCTTAAATACCTTCTCGATCTCGGCCCAGGTGAGATTACAAGGCATTCTGGGGAAGTGGAGCAAAGGCTCATGGGGATTGTAGTCCTGTATTCAAGTCTATTTTTTATACATCAAAACAAAATTTATGATCACAGTGACAAGCCTGAGACTATGTATATATTTAAGTCTACATGTAGTATCAATAGTTTTCACAGCCATACTTCTCAGTATGATTCAAGCACTAACTTCCTGTATCCTAAACACTCAAAAACAATTTTTGTGACAAGCATTGTCAGAGATGAGGCATTAAAAAACATTTCTTCTCTTAATGCAGTAATTTTAAAATTTAATTTTCCCCAATTACATGTAAAAAATGGTTTCCAACATTTTTCAAAGAATATTGAATCTCAAATTCTATTCCTCCCTCCTTTCCCTCCCTACCAAACTCCCCACCCACTTCAGATGGTAAGGAATCTCATATAGATTTTACAAGTTTTATGCAGGAAATTAATGTTGAAGAGAAAGATTGGCATCAAAACTATGCAAGGAAGGCTACTCTATATGGCAGCACCATATTCAGATTTTTCACTGACTAAAGATTTGAACTCATTTATGCTAGGCACCTGGAAATTGAATTTGCACAGAAATTTTTCAATGGGAAAGGATCCAGGAGTTTCCTGAATATTTTCCTGGGTCCCCAAAACATCTGGATTCTCTGGACACCTGGAGGAAGGCTTTGAATCCAAATTAATTTGTTTTATGACATTCTCCAGAAGGAACTAGATGGTTTTAGTAGAAGCTTGATTATTATTATAGATGCTCACATTTGGAATTGAGCCTGGAAGTTATTGCCCCATTTGCCAGGAGAGATAAAGGACATTTATAATGATCAGAAAAATAAGAGATAATAGCAGTTCCCACTTATGTAGTGCTTTAAGGCTCACAAAACACTTTATCCATGTTATCTCTATGGTTCCTCCCAACAACCTTATGAAATAAGAGCTATTATTATCTGCATTTTACCAATGAGGAGACTGAGAGTGACACAAGTGAAGATTTTTGCTTAGAGTCATATAGTAGGTATCTTGAGGGAATATTAGAACTCTTGTCATAATGACTTCCAAGAGGAGTTCTCTAAACCTCCTAGATGCCAATAACAATAGCCAACATTCATTAGTGTTTTAAGTTTCACAAAGCATTTAAAATTTTTTTCTCATTTGATCCTCAACACCCCTATGAAAGATAGTCAAATTAGTAAAATGTGCCTTTTAGGTTTTAAAAAAAAATGGAGTTGATGATTTTCCAAAAGAAGAAATAAAATGGTGGAAAGGATGTTGGCATGTGGCAAATGATTGAATTATGGAGGGGAAGTGGGAGATTTGAGTAAAAAGAGACTGGAGAGATGGGATCTCCAATCTATTCTTTTAGGCCAGACCTCATGTGTGATTTGGCATTTCTGGTATTTGACAATCTGGCCCTTTGAAAAAATGAAGACAGGCTAAAGGGATGCCTCCCTATCTCACTGTTAACAGAGGAATGACAGATTGGATTGTAAAATCATCCTCCTAGCTAAAAACCATCTCATCATTATTTCTACATCTGGATTTGTTAACTGAGCAGAACATTTAGTTTGAATAGATTTCTCAGCAGAATGTTTTTTCCCCTTCTTTTCTCTGTCTCTGTCTGTCTCTACCTATCTCTCCTATTTTCCTCTGGGTCTCCCTCTTATTCCCTTTCTCCCTCTCATTCTCTATCAAAAGAGGAAAAAAGGAAGTGTTTTATCCAAGTGATCAATTACTATGATGGATATTAATTCCACCCACCATGGAGATAAGAAATAAATTCTACTCCCAACTGTATAGCTATGTATTCCAATCTCTCTTGACAAACAGAATTATGTAAACTTTGGGGTTTGCTGTTCTTGTTGCTGTTGTTTGACTACTTCACAGCTTCTTAGAATGGAGGAGCATATTATACTTCAAAGAAGCTGAGGTTAACAAATTAAAAAAAAGAAAGATTGTCAGAGGGAGAGATTATGTGGTGTGATGGAAAGATGACTAGAGGTCAAAGGTATAAAATTGAAATTTGAACTCTGGACTCCATTCCCCAGGAGTCCTTGCTAGCTCCCAGAATGCCCTCTAATCTCACTGAATTCTCACCTGGGACGAGAGCAAAATTTTATTTAAAGGGTCTTCCCCGTAGGCAGGGTCTCGTTACTTCCTGTCTTGGCTGGCAAACAGACGTGTCTCATGATGTGAGTGAAATTTTGGGTGGGCCTTATGGCCCACCTGGCACGTGCCTTTTCTTACTTGAATATTCTTAAATTCTCAACCTTTAATAAAGCTCTAATATATGATACTCCTTGAAGAGAGAAACTAATTTCTACCTGCCTCAGTTTTCCCTAAATTTTAATCTTTACAGTTTGGAGACCACTAGATTAGATGAGAACTTCTCAAATATTTTAGCCTAGATAATGATTTTTTTAAGCCACGTTTCTCCAAGATGCTTTTTAAGAAAACCATCTTGATCAGCTCCTGCCTGCAGCCTCCAATCCTGACCTCTCTCCGTCCTCACCTGGTCCTGGCCCTGCCCACCCTGACGGTCTTTCTCGCTCACCTGGCTCACCTGATTCAACCAAGATTGCAATCACCTGGTGCCCGATCTCCCGGCCCTGCCTGCCTGTTTCTGCGCCCCACACCCATGAGCATGACCCCAGCCAGCTCATCACCCAGATCCTTGGAGCAGATCGCACAGGACTCATTTCTACCAGCTGGTAACAGGGCTATTGGCCATGTGGGCAGATGGTAGCAGGGGAGAGAGAAAAGAGAGGAGAACATGGCTATTTTACAAGGATATTTTTTAATTCCATTGATCCTTTTATTGACTTCACCTGCATGTCAGGGAGAATACTCAGATAACTTTGGGGAGACAAATGGGTGGCTCAGCGAACTGAGATCCAGGCCTAAAGCCAGGTCCTGGGTTAAAATCTGGCCTCAGATACTTCCCAGCTATAGGGCCCTGAGCAGATCCCTGAACCCCCATTGCCTAGCCCTTACCACTCTGCCTTCCAACAATAGACATTTAAATGGATAAGAACCCAAGGAACTTAAAGACTGGAGGTTCTAAGGCATTTCAGACTCCAATGGTTTATTAAAAAAAAATCTCTGTATTACATTTTCCTAATTGCTTTGTTTAAGGTTTAACTTTGTGATGTTAAATTTATATGTTACTGGATTCAATATTATTCTGTTACACTGAAGGTTGATTGAATTTATTTTGAATGTACTGAGTTTTAAAATTCTGTTGCTTTTCCCTTATAACCATATATTGAAAAATATCATTGTAACAATTAAGCCCATATAAGAAAAAAAACAGTTTTTCTATTTTTCACTTTGTAAATTGTCACATTGAGATAGATGGACTTCTTCAGAACTAGTTACAATTGTATTAACAACCTTTGGAAAATTTAATGTGCTGAATATCTCAAATGATTTTAAGGGTTTTTTAAATATGATTTTTGTAATTTTTTTTAACAATCTCTGGTTATTTTTGCCTGCCCCTACCATGAGGTAAGGCCCATAGCTGAAGTAAAATACATTTTATAACCCACAACCTTCCTACATTTCTAAATATGTGAATGGAAGTTGGGGCAGTTAATCTCAGGGCATTTATACCCCTAAAAAGCCTCCAAAAAAGGAGCATCTCTCATTTATACTCTTCAGATCACTACTTAACTTCTACCAGAATATATAGATTTCTTGATTATGTTCTTAACCCAAGATGAGTTTTACTTTGTTTAAAAAAAATGTTTAAATACCAAGGTTCAAAGATTGCTCGGTTTGTAAAAACTTGTGGCAAATGTCCATCAATTCATAGGTTTTTAAAAATGTCATACAGCAACTTATGTGAAATATGAAAGTGTGTTTGTTTGCTATTGTAATTAATTGGGCTATTGAGAATTTTGGGGATATTGATATCTACATATTTGTACTACTGTTCAATTCATTTGCCTCATACTTACAGTGGAGCATGGCCAGATATTAAGAGGAAATGGATCTCATTTTTGGTGAGAAAGCCTTGCATTTTATATTTTCTTAGTTGACACAGTGTTTCAATGATTATAAGCTACATTTTTGAATTTTTAAAAACTTTTATTATATTTTTCTTGCATGTGCAATATACTATTTCAGGTTTTTTCTCTCCTTTTTATATTTGAAGCACATGTCACCAGCATTAAGATTTTCTTTAACTTTTTGACTTTTCAGTACTATAAGTTAAAATACATTTGCCAATGCATACCCTAAAAAGCTTGTGACTCTAAAAATGATGCCACTAATTATTTAAAAAATTATGGGACTTTGCTTAATGATTCTGTCTGATTCCAGGACAAGATATACACACAAGAGCCATTGCACAGAGCCAAAGAAAAGCCAATCCAGGATGGATTGATGCACTTCCAGGCCAATACAAAGGTCTTGAACCTTGTGTGAAGACTCGAGGTTACTGTGTTTAATATGTTGTTAAGACATAGGCTTTCCTTGTGTCCACACTCACTCTGAAAATACTCACAGATGAGTATCCCTGAAACCTTGGCTCATATAATCTGGTCCCCTTTTCTGCCTTTCATAGTGTGGTAACTTTCTGTAGTCCTGGCTACTGACTGGGTAAATGCATCATTGCTTAGATCGTTTTGATTGGGCCCTGATTTAAGGACCCGTTATAGATTTATTTTTCTTTTCACTTGGAATTTTTACACATAAGACTTTGCTAGTCTATATTTTCATCCAGTATTTTCTTTTTTTTATTTTTATTTTTCTGATATCTTTTTAATACCTCTTGCCAATTGATTCATATACCTCATATCTCAGCCATGCATCCCTAAGTGATCCTGTTTTTTTAATCACCCTCTTAATAGGGGGAATGTAAAAAAAATATTATTATTTAAATTACAAAGTTTAAATTCCTTTTGAGAAGAATTTTAGGTAAAAAAGATGCTACCTCTCTGAATCCAGAACTGAAGTGTTGGAGAAGCCACCATGAAGAAGCCTCCAGACCACAAGCTGCACAAAAATGAACTTTGGGTGTAGTTGATTGAACATTTATTTGTATGTATACTTTCATGCCAAAGGGGACTGCCCCCTAACTGGTTTTCTGTCAATGTGTCCAGCAATTATTGGCTTTGTTCTTTTTTTTCTCTTATCCTCAAATTATTGTAATCTTTAAATTGATTATGTTTTTATGATCCTTTGAGGAAGGACTTCTTCCCAGAGGATCAAACAGGGGGAATGTAAAATTGAGATTTGAACTCTGGACTCCATTCCCCAGGAGTCCTTACTAGCTCCCAGAATGCTCTCTAATCTCACTGAATTCTCACCTGGGATGAGAGCAAAATTTTATTTAAAGGGTCTTCCCCGTAGGCAGGGTCTCTTTACTTCCTGTCTTGGCTGGCAAACAGACTTGTCTCATGATGTGAGTGAAATTTTGGGTGGGCCTTATGGCCCACCTGGCACGTGCCTTTTCTTACTTGTATATTCTTAAATTCTCAACCTTTAATAAACCTCTAAAATATGATACTCCTTGAAGAGAGAAACTAATTTCTACCTGCCTCAGTTTCCCTAAATTTTAATCTTTACAAAGGATAGGAACAAACACTAGTTATGAGTATCCACAAGGGAAAAAAAAAACCTCTCAATCACTTATAATATGAAAAATATACATTATTCATCTCTAAAAACACCCAGGAATTGCCAAAAATAATGACAGACAGAAATCAGCCACTGTTGTTGGGACTGTGAAATGATTTAACCACTCTGGGAAATATTTTAGAACTATCCTAGAAAATATTAGTAGAAAATAGAAAATGTGCATATATATATATATACATATATATAAATATATATGTATGTATGTATGTGTGTGTGCATATCAATATCTCCATACCCTTTGACCAGGACATCCTACTGCTTACACATGTACTCTCCAGGAAGTTACAGAAAGAAGGTCAGATCCCATATGTACAAAAATTGTTATAGGAATAATTTTTGCGGAAGAAAAAACACTAGGAAAAAAAGTAGATACTCAAAAGATGGGAGGTGAATGTAACAGTGATTGGGCCATCAGAAAAGACAGATACAATGAATTCAAGCAACCTCATGAATGCAATAATTTACAAGTTCATCACCGAGCTTTAGTAGCCTTCTGGGTGTGTGTGTGTGTGTGTTGTGTGTGTGTGTGTGTGTGTGTGTGTATGTGTGTGTGTCCACCTCCATCTATACCCTTCTGCCTCATATTTCGACAGATGCCTTCACAAACCATCAAGGTCAATATATTCACTATTCACTACACTATTTTGACTGGCTGACACTGCCTGAGTTCTTATCTATTAGAGGTCATCAATCTACTATTCATGGGCCAAACTCTAGCTGCTGGACAATTTTTGTACAGCTTAAGAGCTAAAAATTTTATAAAAATATATTTTAAATGTGATTATTTTACTAATTACTTAATAATTTATTATTAAATGTGATTATTTTAAAACATAAAAACTATTCTTAGCATATAGATTATACCAAAACAAAAATGATGCCCAGAAGTTAGACTAGATTTTGCCTGGTGAGGAGGGAGTAGCTGTAACTTACTGACCCCTACCACTGCTGACTGGCCTTCCATCACAGAATCTTGGGCAAGCCCAAGTAAAAGCCATCAGAGAGTCTATGGAATAGATGATCCCCTTCCCCTCATAGCTATATTATTCTCAAGAAGTACATTAAATAGAGCAGAGTACTGTTTCTTAGCTAGTACCACATAACATTTTAGTGCGTGGTCTTTGTCTTGATGTCATTAAATTTCTCATTTTCTTTTAATTATTCGTAGCTACAGTTACAGAGAGTGGAAGTGGTAATAGCCATGGGAGAAAGAGGAAGGAATGTGGTTGAACTATGCATGTGTATGTATATGTGTGTGTGTGTGTGTGTGTGTGTGTGTGTGTGTGTGTGAGAGAGAGAGAGAGAGAGAGAGAGAGAGAGAGAGAGAGAGAGAGAGAGAGAGAGAGAGAGAAACAGACAGATTTATATTTTTTTTTTTACTGTTGGAGGTTAAAGGCTTTTGGTTTCATCAGAATAAGGAACTCCACTGTGGAAACAGTCTCCACTAATGAAGATTAGAATTTTCTGTGTAACTTATAATTCAAGACAACTACCTACACAAGGAAAGCTTAAGTGCCTTATTTATAGTTACATAGGCAGTATGTGTCAAAGGTGGGCAGCTAGGTGGGATAATGCATAGTCAGTGCATAGTCTAGAGTCAGGAAAGTTCATCTTCCTGAGTTGAAAGCTCGCCTCAGAAGCTGACCAGCTGTGCCTTCCAGGGCAATTCACTTAACCCTGTTTGCCTCAGTTTCCTCATCTGTAAAATAAGCTGGTGAAGGAAATAATGCACCACTCTCTTTGCCAAGAAAACCCCAAAAGGGATCACATGGAGTCAAATAAAAATGACTAGCCATCAATTATATCAAAGGCAGGATCTGAACATAACTCAGTCTCTGGTTCTAAGGCCAACTCTCCACTGGGATACAATGTAAAAGGATATGGATTCAAGACATGACTTTGGTACTTACTAGATTATGATTCTGGACAAATTACCTGTCCTCTTTCCCTTAGTCTTCTCATCTATAAAATGAAATTATAAGACATCTATCTACCTCCCAATGTGCTAAGGATTAAATGGGGGATTCTATGTAAAACTCTTTTCAAATCTTGAAGCACCAGCTGCATGTCTCTGCCTGCATATTAATAGGCATATGTATATCATGAATATATATTATACATGAATATACATATATGTGTGTGTAGACATATGTACGTATGTAAATATGACTTGAGAGGAGAGAGCAGAAGAAAGGGTAGGTAACCAGAGCATCCCTTGACATCCACTAATACCTCCTAACATTAGGAGAAAAGAAGAAAGGTGAGATAAGAACTCACTATTTGGTAAAAGTTGCTGTAACAATTGAAAAATAGTTTGACAGAAACTAAGTTTAGACCAATATCTTACACCATTTCCTAAGATCAGATCAAAATGAATACATGACCTAGATATAAAAGGAGATATCAAGCAAATTAGAATAACAGGGAACATATTACCTCTCAAATTCATGGGTAGGAGAGGAATTTATGAGTAAACAAAAATGGAGAAAATTGTGAGATATAAAAAGGATAATCATGATTGCATTGAATTAAAAAGTTTCTATACAAAGAAAACTAATGTTGTCAAAATTAGAAGGAAAGTAATAAGTTGGAAAAATTTATAGACAGTTTCTCAGATAAAGGCCTCATATCTAAAATATATAGAGAATAAATAAGAGCCATCCCCCAATTGAGAAATGAACAAAAGATATGAATAGACAGTTTTAAAATGAAGAAATCAAAACAATATAAGAAAAAATGCTCTGAATCACTGCTGATTAGACATATGCAAATCAAAACAATTTTGATACCAAATCATACCTATTATATTGGATAAAATGATAAAAGGGTAAAATGGCAAATGTTGGGGGGATATTGAAAAATGGGGACATTACTACATTGTAGAATTGATCCAACCATTTTGGAGAGCAAATTGAAATAGTTATAAAACTCTATACCCTTGGAACCAGCAATGCCATTGCTGGATCTGTTTCCCAAGGAGATCAGGGAAAAAGGGAAAGAATCTGTATGTTCCAAGATATTTATAGCAGCTCTCTTAGTGGTGGCAAAGAATCAGAAATTGAGAGGATATTCATCAATTGGGAAATGGCTGAACAAGTTGTGGTATATGATTGTGATGGAATAATATCACATCTTAATAAACAATAAGAAGGTTCATTTTGAAAACCTTGGAAAGGCCTACAAGAAGTAATGAAGAGTGAAATGAGTAGAGCCAAAAGATTATATATGGGTACAGAACTAGTATTTGAAGAATAACTTGTGAATGTCCATCTCCAGCAAATGAGCTGAAAAATAGGAACACAAAAGACACAATCTATATATATACTTATCTTTTTGTTGAGTGATCCCCTGGTGTAGGCAGGGGAGGGAGGGACTGAAAGACCTGAGAATATATCCTATTAAATGAACAACTTTTTAAAAGTTTTTTTTCCAAAAATCATTTGTTATTTAGGGTAACTTTTTGAGAGAGGGAGAGGTCCTGGGAGAAATTCTGGTGATATAAAAGCAAAAGATATCAATAAAAATATATTATTAAAAGAAAAAAAAAGGAAGTTAGGAAGGAAGGCTTCCAGCATGTAGGGTAGACCCCATGCAGTCAACTTTTAGGAGGACATGAATGAAAGTAGCACAGGATATGTAAGCATGCATGGTTTGCTATCTATATCACTGAAGGAAGGTCTCAAATCAATGAGATCAAAGATCTATTTGAACTTAGATAAATGATAGGTACATAGAGAGACATAGATAATATGTTTCCAGGGATTGAGCAGTGCTTGAGTGGAACTGCTTTTTGTGCTTCCAGCCCACTACCTGTACATGACTCAGTGCTGATCTTTGTAGTGATCACAAAATCCCTTTTTTGCCCTCTGGGCAGAAAGAACACTGGAATTTCCTATGAGGATTGTGGAAAGAATGGCAGCTCCCCCTATCTCCCACTTTTGTCATATCACACCCAGAGACATATATACAATTTATTATTAACATAGCATTATTATGTTCTAATTAACATAATTTCATTTAAAATTATTAACATAACATTATAGTCAACACACTAATTATGTTTATCATTTGCATAACTATTATTAACATATTGTTTCATTTAATATATTTATTTTATTATTTAATATTTTATTTAATATATTCAATAATATTATTTTGTTCTTATAATTTGTTAGCATGTTATATTAATGTAATAAAATTTCCATGTTTATTACATGATAATGTAATATTATACAATAATTTAATTATACATGATTATACATAATCCATAATATTATATATTTGGTTCTATTATAAATGTTTGCATTGTACATACTCAACATTGTTTCAGTGCATGTATGTGAATATGAATACATTAGATTACATATGTATACATGTACCAGACCATGAGCACAATGACACATATGTTGCTGCTTGAATTTATACATGCCATATATTTTTCAAAAATATTTTACCTTTTTATAAATTCTACTAAAACATACATTAATAATAAAAAGTTCATATATAAAGATGATTTTGTCTAATATATAAAGCATTACATTGTTACAACATTGTTACAGAATAATATGTTATCCCATTAGAACCTTGTAACTCTTTAAAGAGCTATTATTAGTCCCATTTTAAAGATCAGAAATTGGAGTCCCAGAAAAATGAGACCTATCCAGTGTTACAGAGCTAGTAAGACTGATAAGAGATTCTAACTCAGGGCTTCCTGCCTCTGGATCTACTATTTTATCTGCTTTGCCATTTGCCTCCTAATTAGTAAATTAATAAGGATTTTGTTTACACTTTTAGGGTCTACCAGAAGCATTTTATTTAATTATTGTTTAAACTAAGGTGTCAGTTTATTATCAATGCCTATTATTTTTTTAATATATTTTATTTGATCATTTCCAAGCATTATTCATTAAAGACATAGATCATTTTCTTTTCCTCTCCCCAACCCCCCATAGCCGACGCGTAAATCCACTGGGCATTACATGTTTTCTTGATTTGAACCCATTGCTATGTTGATAATATTTGCATTAGAGTGTTCATTTAGAGTCTCTCCTCTGTCATGTCCCCTCAACCGCTGTATTTAGGCAGTTGCTTTTCCTCGGTGTTTCTACTCCCATAGTTTATCCTTTGCTTATGAATAGTGTTTTTTTCTCCTAGATCCCTGCAAATTGTTCAGGGACATTACACCGCCACTAATGGAGAAGTACATTACGTTCGATTATACCACAGTGTATTAGTCCCTGTGTACAATGTTCTCCTGGTTCTGCTCCTCTCGCTTTGCATCAATTCCTGGAGGTTGTTCCAGTCTCCATGGAACTCCTCCACTTTATTATTCCTTTTAGCACAATAGTATTCCATCACCAACATATACCACAATTTCCTCAGCCATTCCCCAATTGATGGGCATCCCCTCGTTTTCCAGTTTTTGGCCACCACAAAGAGCGCAGCTATGAATATTTTTGTACAAGTCTTTTTGTCCATTATCTCTTTGGGGTACAGACCCAGCAGTGCTATGACTGGATCAAAGGGAGATATCAATGCCTATTATTAAGAAGAAATCACACTCTTGAATTCCACAGATATACAATTTACATATTGTCACCTTCAGGTCACCCTAGGAATTACCTTCAGTGGAGATGACACATGTTCACACTGTATCACAATGACAATGTTCAAGAGGATACAGTCTTCCTCAGGGCAAATGAACTTTCATTTGTTCTTTTTCATGAATAAACTGCCAATTTTTTTTCCCTGATTGGAGATAGCTCGTTTGTTCATTAATCTTGATAGAATGCAAAATCACAGTATTGCATAATTTCATTGTTGGAAGGAGCCTCAAAGGGAATACCCTGAGTCAGCCCAGACCCCACCAAAAATTCTTTCTACAACAATGGCCAACGTGCTTCCATTTGAGAACATAACGTGACAGAAATACACACAGGGAGAGGCTTCCAAGGCATCCCCCTGCTCACTGAGACTACTTTAATTATTAGGCACTTTACCTCACATTAAGACAAAATAATCTCCTCTTTTCAAGTTCTACTTATTATCCCTGGTCTTCCCCTATGAGGAACAAATGAAGTAAGTTTACTATTAATTCCACATGATTATTGAACATTTCCAAACAGAGGTTGAATGACCACTTGTTATTAATATTATACAAAGTATCCTTGTTTGAGTATGGTTTAGACTAGATTAGTCTAGCCTGAGGCAATTAGGTAGTGAAGTCACTAGGGTTCTAGGTGTAGTCAAGAAGACTCATCTTCCTGAGTTCAAATACAGTCTCAAACACTTACTGTGTTACAAGGGGCAAGTCACTTAACCCTGGTTACCTCAGTTTCCTCATCTGTAAAATGAGCTGGAAAAGAAAATGACAAACTACTCCAGTTTCTTTGCCAAAATGGCGTCATGAAGAGTCAGATACAACTGAAATGCCTGAACAACAAGGATTAGATTACTTCTAAAGCCCTTTCCAGTCTTGGATTCTATGATTCTGTGTATGCAAAAAAAAAATTATGGGGAAATGGTAGACTGTAAAAACCATACATTGAAATGGACCCACCTGCAAAATATGAGCTAAGACCTATCCTGTAGCAAAAAAAAAAAAAAAATCCTTATTAGGACTAATGGTCTCAATTTCGAACTTGGTAAACTACTTCTTAATGTCATTGTTAGGCCAGGAGCCAAGATTCCATCCGTACTTGGACAGATTTTTCCCATTATGATGCTTACAGGTCACTTCTTGCATTATTATATTATTAGTAGTTATAGATGGGAAAGGACAGAAGACTAGAATATTAAATACCTAGATGGGATGAAGAGGGAGCACATACTATTCTTGTTCCCAATCCCTTTTCAACCCTCCCTGTCAAACTAGCTTGTGTCACTCCTGGAACATTTCTGGGCATCTGGTTTTGAAAAGTTGGGAAATGCTAAAGGGATAAAAGAGACATCCCAATATATTGATTCTTTAAAACCATTGAGGCAGGGGGGAAGATGGGGTGCAGAGAGGCAGCTCAGTAGATTGAGAGCCAGACCTAGAGATGGAGGGAGGGTCTTATGTTCAACTCTTATTGATCTTTTGCTTTGGAACTAATACCCAGTATTGATTCTAAAACAAAAGGTAAAGGTTAAAAAAACAATGGGGGGACCAGGACATTTATACAAGTCACACAATTATTTCCTAGGACCCTAAAAGAACTAATGTCCTTCCTAAAATATCTATGAAATATAATGTGAGCATAAAGAAAAAGAAGGCAACTAGGTGGAGCTATGAATTGGGTGTAGGTTCAGGAAGGCTTGAAATAAAATCTCATCTCAAGTATTTCTTAGCTATGTGACCCTGGGCAAGTCACCTCTCTTAATCTCAGATTCCTTAAATATAGAATGGGTATAACACCAGCACTTCCTGCCCAGGGTCATTGTGAACATCAAATGAGATCATATTTGTAAAACACTTAACATGATACCTGGAACATAATAAGCATAATACAAATACTAGTGATGATGATGATGATGATGATGATGATGATGATGATGATGATGATGATGATGATGATGAAGGCTTTCATTTTAATCCCATTCCTAACTCAATATGTATACCCACACACATATACTTTTTGCAAGCAAAACAAGCATTTTACTATTTTAACATCAATGTATGGAAGAACCACTATTTTCCAAACACAACGGGTTAAAAGCAGTTATGACCATTGTTCTAACTGATTCTGCATTTAAGGAATGCCCAGACTGACCAGGTCTATTTTTAGTCAGGGATTTCACAGATTCCATTTTAGCTGGGAGCATGAATTGGAAGTGAATTTCCAATGTTTTACTCCAACAGTAAAACATGACCCATGCAACATGAATGGCCTGCTTAGCCATGACAGAGCCAGAGAACTGGAGGGACCTTGTCCACATAGGAACACGATGCAAAATATCACTTTGGCCAGTAGGAAGATACCCCTTTCAGTGTGCCAGACAAGTCTTGGAAGTGTTAAAAAAAATTCCCACCCCCACCCACCCACTCACTCACCTCTATTTCCTACTTTTCTATTTGTTATTCCTGGATTTCCAGAATCAAGTCACACAATTCCACTGGGGGATACTCGCCCCCATTTCAATCTTCTCCTCCATCTCTTTTTGAATGCTACACCATGACTATGAAAGTCATGACTCCAACTGATTTTCCATAGCCAGTAGTCTATACCAGAATATATTTTTGGGGAGCAGGAGGATAATGGTGAAGGAGGTGCAAAGAACTGGCCTCTCCACTTCTCTTCATTCCTTAGGAAGAAACCAAAACTCCTTCAAGTCTGGGAGTCTGTCTGGAGGAATTTGTGTTCACTTTTGGCTCCTTATCCTATATAACACTATGTGAATGTTTAAAATGCTTCCTGGGGGAGCTTTGGACAATCAGATTGGGCAATACTGCCAGGGGTTCAAGAAATCTGATTAGATATTAAATGTGGCCCAAGTGCCAAGAGAACTGGGTTCAAAATCAGAAGACCTGAATGAAATCCTGGTTTTACTAGTGACTACTGCTATGGTCTTGCAGAAGTGATTTGACTTCTCTTGGCATTAGTTTCCTCTCCTATAAAAATAAGGGGGTTGGATTACATGACTAGTGGGATCCCTTATTTCTCTAAATGCTGGGTTCTAAGACCTAAAGGGTAAAGGAGAAAGAAGATATATTTAATAAATTATTTTGTGAGGGGCAGTTAGGTTGATCAATGGATAGAGCCAGGTCTGGTCCTGGGTTCAAATCAGACCTCAGACACTTCCTGTGTGACCCTGCGCATATCACTTAGCTCCCATTGCCAAACCAATACCATTCTTCTTCCTAGGAACTGATACTTTAGTATTGATTCTAAGATGGAAGATGTGTTTAAAAAAAAAAAGAATTTACTATGTGCTAAGGCAGTGAGGTGGTTTAATGGATAGAGTTCCAGGCTGGAGTCAGGAAGAACTCATGTTCAAATCTGGCCAAGGAAATTTTCTAGCTTGGGCAAGTCACTTAATCTTATTTGCCTCAGTTTCCTAATCTGGAAAATGAGCTGGAGAAGGAAATGCAAATTCCTCCAGTATCTCTGCCAAGAAAACCCCAAATGGGGTAATGAAGAGTTGGACACAAGTGAACAACAACTATGTACTAAGCACCATTAAACATTTTTACAAATATTTCATTTGTTCCTCCCAATAGTCCTGAGAGATAGCTGCTATTATGATATCAATTTTATAGTTGAAGAGACTGAGGCAAACAGAACTTAAGTGACTTACCCCAGGTCACACAGCTAGAAAGAAGTGTCTGAAGTTGAATATGAACTCAGGTCTTCCAGACTCTGGGCCCACCACTATCCATTGCACCACCTTTTTAATTGACTTGGAAGATAATACGGATGATTATATGACCTTAAAGGTCCATTTCATCTCTCAATTTATGACCCCAAAAGGAGTACAGGGGTTTGGGTTTCATTTTTAAATTTTTTTTAAATTTTTTAAATTTTTTAAATCTGATTTGGGGGCATCTAGGAGGCTCAGTAGATAGAAAACTAGACCTAGAGATGAAAGTCCTGAGTTCAAATATATCCTGAGACCCTTCCTAGATGTATCACCCTGGACAAGTCACTTAACCCCAGTTGCCAGCCCTTATCATTCTTCTGCCTTGGAACTCATACTTAGCATCCATTTTAAGACAAAATGTTGAGTGTGTGTGTGTGTGTGTGTGTGTGTGTGTGTGTGTGTGTGTGTGTGATCTGATCTGTCAGAAAGGTGTGCTACTTAAATGGAGTTCATTATATTCTCCTCATATCCAGCCTCATCCAACAGACATCATTCAGACATGCTGCCTGATGCTGCCTGACAGTAATCATGTTTTGTTGTTGTTGTTAGGTTTTTTTTTTCCAATGTAGGCAGACATTTCAGTAGTAGGCAATCCCACTCTTCTTCCTTTGTGGCAGACGCCAGGATAACAATTCCAGCTAAACCCTTGTTTCTATTTTAAGAAGATGAACCCCTGAACTACCCTTATGATTTTCCCTTCAATCATTATTTACCATAGCCCCTTAATTGCGAGGTGCTGAGTATTCTGAGAGATGTGGATTATAGGGTAGTAGCAATAGGAAAGGCTGGGTAGCTGTGAATTTAAAGATGCAAGAATGAACATTATAGTCCAAGTTGATGGTTTTATCCTTTTTTCCCAAAGAGACATCATTAATATTTCAGAGTTAATATAAATATCTTCATCATAATTTGGGGAAATAGACTGAGGGCTCATTTAATGTTTATCCTCAGAAACTTATTGGGTCATACAGTTGTGGGAGGAAAAAAAAACCCTGAGACTGGGAATCAGGAAACCTAGAATTAGGGTGAGATGAGTCTTCTAAAGCATTTATTTTTTTTTCTTTTTCATGCCTTGCAGAATGGCAGCAATAATCTAAAATGGTAGCTCAGAAACTTTGAAAAGTTTATATGAATTCATCTAACAGCCATTCTTTGAGCAATTACTATTTTCCAGACGTGCATAGTGTTACATGGGAAACAAGAAGCATAAAGCATGTTTCCTGCCTTCAGAAAGTTTAGATTCTAGATGAGAAGATAGACATATATTTATATGGAAGGTAAAATGGTAGGTACCTTGCAATGAGCACAGGTTTTAGAGTCAATTATTTCCTTTGTGACCTTGGGTAAGTCCTCTAACTTCCTTGGATCTTAGTGTTTTCAGCTATAAAATGAGGCATTTGGACTAGATGTCCTTTTAGGTACATTCTTGCTCAATGAGTCTATGATATATAATTAATATAGTATCTGTTAACAAACTATTATTTCCAGGTTACAGAGATAGAAAGACAAATGGAAAGAAGGAAAGGAGGGAGGAAAGAAGAAGGAGAGGGGGAGATCAAGGAAGAGAGATAGGAAGGAAGGAAGGAAGGAAGGAAGGAAGGAAGGAAGGAAGGAAGGAAGGAAGGAAGGAAGGAAGGAAGGAAGGAAGGAAGGAAGGAAGGAAGAAAGGAAGGAAGAAAGGAAGGAAGGAAGGAAGGAAGGAAGGAAGGAAGGAAGGAAGGAAGGAAGGAAGGAAGGAAGGAAGGAAGGAAGGAAGGAAGGAAGGAAGGAAGGAAGGAAGGAAGGAAGGAAGGGAGGAAGGAAGGGAGGAAGGAAGGAAGAAAGGGAGGGAGGAAGGAAGTCCCTGTCCCTCAAAGAGACAACTCTTACAAAAACAAAATAAATACTTAAAAAAGTTGATAGTGGAAGGAGGCATTAGAGGTTGAATGGATCAGGAAAGATGGAATGCAGAAGGAAACATTGATTTTAATGAAACTATGTATTCTAAGAGACAGATGTGAAGAAAAAGTGTATCTTATACATGAAAGACAGTGAAAAGGAAAATAGCAATACAAAACAGTGAGACTGACAAAGGGGAAGGGATCCAAGCGGAGACATCATTGTAGACTGATAGGACCAGAAAAAAACTTCATAATTGAAAGAGATGTTGAGTTCTTAAAGTCATAGAATCATTGATTTAGAGTAAGAAGAAGCCTTAAACATCATCTAGTTCAGTCCCTTAATTTTATAAATAAGGAAGCTGAAGCTCAGGGAGGATAAATGACTTACCTATACAAGTATTAAATGATTTTGATTATTTTTCAGTCATTGTTCAGTCATATCCAACTCTTCATAACCCCATTTGTGGTTTTCTTGGCAAGGAGACTAGACAGTTTGGCCATTTCCTACTCCAACTCATTTTACAGATGAGAAAACTGAGTCAAACAGGGGTAACAGATTTGCCCAAGTTCATAGTTACTAAGTGTCTGAAGCTGGATTTGAACTCAAGAGGATGAGTATTCCTAGCTTCAGGTCTGGCACTCTACCCATTGTATCATCTAGCTGTCCACTGATTGATAGAGCTAAACTTTGAAACTAAGTCTCTGATTCCAAATTCAGCATGCTATCTCTTTTTGCTTTGAAGGGTTCATAGCAGCAGGAAGGAGTGAGCAAAGTTGGAAATGCATAAGGCATAGGATAGTAAAGAGATGAGCCTAGAAAGAGTAAAGCATTCATGTAGAAGTTAGCCTTAGCATTATAACATGGCACTCAAGGCCATTTCTAATACTCAACTACACAAATCCTTTACTTCTATCAGGTTTGTCTCCTTTGTCTTTGACTAAGATCTAGAACTAGAAAGGACCCTACACATTGCCCACTCCATTTTGTGTCATGGACCCCTTTGGTAGTTTAGAAAAGTGTTTGCCCCCTTTCTTAGAATAATATTTTTAAATGCATGCATATACAGGATATAGAGGAAAATAACTATATTGAAATATAATTATAAAATATTTCAAGTGTTCATGGAGACTGGTTAAGACCCCCCAAAATCTAGTCCAACCCGCTTCTTTAAAAAATAAACAAACTTGAGCCCAGAGAGATTAAGTGACTTGCCCAAAGAGTCATAGTAGGTGGCAGGATTCAAACTCAAGAGCTTTGATTCTAAGCTAAGCACCCTTTCTACTGTATCACTTTGATTTCCTTGAGAATTGCTTTGCTAGCCTTGGAATAAGTGGGAAAATATTGGATTTGGCAAGATGAAAAGTAAATTCTTGCCTGGCTAGAATGACCTTGACCCCAAAAGCAAATTTAGAAAATTCCTTCAAGAGCATCCTTTAGACTTCTTTGACAACTCTTCAAAATTGTCCAGACTTATGTCTGGAGAAAATCTTTCCACTGATCATCTGTAGGAGGAAACTTTATAATATCCCCAAATTCATGCAGAATTCAAAAAGTGGTAAGGACTTTAACAATGATTCAGGGGAGTTGTTTCAATAGACTTGCCCCTGGTGCCTGAATGGGCACCATACCAATTAGCCCCAGAGTCACTGCCCCTCTAGGATCAGTGAATGGAAACTGAAGGACACTAGCATTCCAGACAGATGGGAACAGTCCCTGGTGAAGGCTAGACAGTTGCATGCTGAGAGAAGTAAATAAAGGTAAATATTTATTTTGTACAATCTGTTCAAACTGGAAACCATTTATGTTGTTGGCTATTTTGAAAGACACAAGATGTCTTTCAAAGTAGCCAAATGCTCTTTGACTCTTAGAGGATTTTTAAACTGGAAGAAACATTAAAGATAATTTAATTCAATCTCTTTATTTCATAGATGAGGTTCCTGAGGCTCAAAAAACTTAAGGGATTTTCCCAATATTGCATAAATAGCTACTGGCAAAACCAATATGGGAACCCTGGCCTTTTGTCTCCTTATTCATTCATTCATTCAATCAGATACAGTCCATGTTTCATTATATCACTGTTGTCTATTGATTATCTATAGTCAAGTACAGGAATAAAACAGGGATCAATGATAGTCAGACAGGTCAAAAACTTCATACTAGCTTATAGCTTCTTCCTACTAATGCTCTTCTCTGGTTGCAATTGATACAAGTAATAGCCTGCTTGTCAAGAATCACTGAATGAGAACTTTAAAGTTAGGAGAGTCCTCAGACTCCTTGCCACTTTAGAGCCCACTTCCTCACTTTATAGATGAAGAATAGTGAATATCCAATGAGGACAGGGTGCCAGCCCAGGACTCCATAATCAATTATGGCTGAAATATGCTCAGATCCCATGTCTTCCAAATCCCAGGCCAGGGCCCAGCATGCTATTCAACAAACAGTATGTGGTACCAGCTAGCCACTCTAAAGTATTTTATTGGAACAATTCGAGCACCAGGGAAGCACTTAAGGTTTTAGCTAGTCCAATCTTCTTCACATTAACTCTCGTGGCAATGCTTCACCAATACTCTGGTTCTGGGGCCCCTCTGATTGAAGAGTAGAGCAGAGATTCCCTCCAAGAATCTCCATTTAAGGAGGGTTCCCAAGCCAGCAATTCTTTCCTACAGTCTTTTGGATATCTCCATAATAGCCCCATACTGGGTACTTTTTCCACTCCTCTTTTTTTAGCTTCTTTTTGTCTATTGTCTTCCCCTTCAGACTGTAAGCTCCTTGAGAGCAGGAACTACCTTTCTTTTTTTGAATGTGTATTTCCAGCACTCAGCACAGTTACTAACCCATTGGGAGCACTTAATAAATATTTACTGACTGCCTGAGGGGGCAGGTGATTGCCCAAATAGTCCAAGAGTCATTCAACTCAATAAAAATCACCAAGAAAATTCCAGATTTTCTTTTGTACATGAAACCAATTATCATCTAATTAAGAGCTTGGAGGGTTTTATCCTTTTATGGTACTTCTACTCTGGAGTTCCACTATCCCAACTAATGATTGATTGCCTCAGTAGTTCAATCCATCTAGTCCTGGCTCTGGCACTCCATCCCTCCCTCCCTGCTGAGTTATCTTTTCACTATCCTTATATTTTCCAAATCCAAAAATTCCCACCCTATTCATCACTCTCATGTGTTGTCCACCCAGAGCAGGAATTGTTTTCAAGTTTGTATTTGTATCCCTAATTCAGTGGTTGTTGGCACAGAATAAATATTGAATGAATTGCTTTTCTCTCATTAATCTATTTCTTTTATATATCTATTTAATTATGGATATCTTCCTATAGCACCCCCTCTTACTCCCTGCTCCATCTATAGCTTCTGGTCCTAGGCACCAACCTAAAAACTTAATAAGAATAACTTCCATATACCATATAATAATGATGAAGATAATGCTTTTAGTGGTGGCGGGTGATGACAGTGAGGATGATGATTTAAGGGGAAAAAATTAATCTAGTGCTTTAAAGCATTCAGAGTACTTAAAAAAAAAATTTACCTTCTCTCTTAGAATCAATATTAACAAATGGTTCCAAGGCAGAAGAACAGTATAGTTAAGCAATTGAGGTTAAGTGACTTTCTTAGGGTCATACAGCTAGGAAGTATCTTAGGTTAGATTTGAAATCAAGATCTTCTGTCTTCAGGCCTGACTTTATCCACCGAGTCACACAGCTGCCCAATTAAAAAAAAAACTTTCAAAACATCATTTTGTTTGAACCTTCAACAAATCTGGGAGATGAATATTACAGATATTATCATGCCTATTTTATAGATGAGAACACTGAAGTTGGCTTGCCCAAGATCAAATAGCTAAACAGTATTAAATAACTTATGAAGACTTCCCTAATAAAAGCAAGTACATACACACACATACACATGCACCCCCAAATACTCAAAAGCAAGCACACTAAGGACCCATTAGAAGAAAAAAAACAAAAATGCTTGACTGCATAGAAAAAAATAAATGAATAAAAGCTATAACTTACAAGTTGGGAATCCAGTTCTCCCAATACTAATCACTTTCCAATTAAGTAATCATTCCACGCGATACTCTAGAGAGGCCAAAGATGATTCCATATGATTCCATAAAAAACATGTTTTGCCCAAAGCATTTCCCAATCATTGGATATAGTCATCATTCCAGTCCTCAAGCAAGTGTCGAGTTCTTTCCCCTGTCCTTTCTTCAGAGACCTGGGTCATTTCTAAATAGTAATAAGAACAGATGGTCACTATTTTGTTGGTATTTACCTTTAGCTTTTAAAGAGTTAGTTTTAATATTCTTTTCAATTTACCATGATGAAACCCATGTGCTAATTAATCTCCCATGGCCCCATCCCCCAGGCTGTCTATGCTAATTAAAATGAACTCTACCATCATTGCTGATGGTCATTTTTCAGAAAGAGGCCAAGGGAAGGAAGGAAGGAAGGAAGGAAAGGCCCTGAAGTTTCTAAACAATTGAAGGAGGAAATAGAGCAGTTAATCTCAGGGACTGGTGTTTCTAGTTGAGTCTAGTTTATTAATCACAATCAAAACTGCTGATGCAGAATCACAAGGCAGAAAGGCAGTCCACTTGCACCTAAGGAGTTTTGTAAGCTAGGTATCTTAGGAAGGGAAGCGACTTTGAGAGGTCACTGGGTCCATTGATTGATGACTCCTTCTCTCTTCCCTTGGTTTCCATGACAGCACATGTTCCTTGTTCTAAAATCTCTCAAACTCTCTTCCTCTATTTTTTTCCCCTCACTACCTCCTCTTCCAGTCACCAATTTTAAAATTGGTTCTGCTCAAGATTGCACCTGGCCCCATTTTCTTTCTTTCTTTTTTTTAATGTTCCTGTGGCAATGTCACCCACTCCAAAGATCTAGTTATCACTACTCCTCAAGTGACTCTCCAATAAAGATTTCAAACGCTGATCTCTAGACCCATATTTGTCTTTTTGATTAATAGTAATGAGAGGTTTTGGTGGCTACAAAGTTAACCTCAAAAACTGGAAGACTTGGGTTCAAGTTTCACACCTGAAACATAATAGCCATATAATACTGGGTAAGTCATTTAAGCTTTTGGTTCTAGGTAACTCTAAGACCATAAAATGTAAAGAAGGTGCCCACTTACATTAGTAAATGGAGTTTCCTTATTTGAGATTTCTCTATACCAATGAAGTCATAACAATGAGAGCTCCTTGAAGACAAAGACTGAGTTTTTGACTCTCATTTTCTCTCCAACACGTCATACAATTCCTGGAGCAAAGGACTTAATAACTTCTTGTTGACCAAATGACTTTCTTCCTATTCCTCTTAGTAGCAATAAGATTGTTGTTGTTGTTATTGTTGTTCACTTGTTTTGAGTCATGTCTGACTCTTTTGACTCCATCTGGGGTTTTCTTGGTGTACTGTGGTGATTGGTCATTTCTCTCTCTAGTTCATTTTACAGATGAGTAAACTGAGTCAAACAGGGCTAGGTGACTTGCCCAGGCTCACACAGCCAGTAAGTGTCTGAGGCCAGATTTTAACTCAGGAAGAGGAGTCTTTTTGATTCCAAGACCAACACTCTATCCATTGTACCACCCAATAGCCCTTGCAATAGGATTAGCTCAAATTTATATAGTACTGATATGATTTACAAAGTATTTCCCTGAAAATGACCTTGTTAGATTGATAATACAAGTATCATTAGCACCATCAATGGGGGCTTAGAGACACTAGGTGATATATTCAAGCTCATACAATTAATGAAAGAATAAATGAAAATAAATAAATGAATGAGGCATTTATTTAGCACTTAGTATAAACAAAGCATTATTCTAAGCTCTGGGGGTACAAATAGAAAAGTTAAGATGGAAAATTTGACCAGAACCAAAAATCAAACATCATAGTCCTTCTGACTTCTAGTCTAGCATTCTTTCTCCCATACTCTACCATTAATCTGCATCTCCCTACTAGATATCTATCCTAAGATTGTCATTAGCACCTCAAACATATAATGTCCAGATCATAACTCGTTATCTTCTTCACTCAACCCATTCCCCCTTTGCTTACCTGCTTCTCCTTCTGATTTCCCTATTCCTTTCAATTGTACCACTGGTTGTCATCTTTGACTTTGCCTTCTTACTTATGTTCCATATTCAATAATCTGTCAAATCCGAACTCCACCAAATCTCTCTTTAAAAATAATAATAAATGTATTTATTTGCCTTTGTCTGATACATTAAAATTCCCAGGTAACTCCTTTCCTCCCCTCATCCCATTGAAGAAGGTATCATTTGACAAAATAGTTCTGTGTGTATGTAAAATTATGCCATTTTTATTTATCCATTTTCTCTGAAGGTGGACATAAACATCATCCTCCAAACAATATTACTTTTATTATATACAACCAAATCTCTTTAATGAATCTCTTCCTTTGTATTTCCACTGCCATCTGTCTAGTCATAGGCCTTTATTGACATTTACTTGTCCTATTGCAATACCTTTAAAATCATTCTTCCAGCTTCAGTCTTTCCTCATTTCAATCCACTCTTCATACTATTGCTGCTTGATAATTTCTTCATTTTTCGATTTAACCGTGTCACTCCTCTGGCTCCAATAGTCTGCATTTGCCCAACAAGTAAAATCCAGATTGTTAGCTGGCATTCAAGGTCTTATACAATTGAGCACAATACTATCTGTCTGATCTTATACTGCTCTCTTCCACATATACTATGGTCTGGCTAAAGTGTACTCTTTATCATTCTGTTTCACTTCCTAGTTCACCCTTCAAGCCTAGACCTAAATGTCACCTTTTTCATAAAGTCTTCCCTGATCTACCCCATTTGGAAATCATCTAGGTCAAAGAAGAAGCATCATGGCACAGTAGAAGGTATGTAAGCTCTGGGGTCAGAAGACTTAAGTTCAATGCCTAGCTCTGCTGTTTTCTAGCTTTGTGATCTTGGGCAAGTCATGAAACTCTCTTGGCATGGGTTTTCTTGCCTAATAAATGAAGGGGTTGGACCAGCCCCTCTTTATTTCTAAATCTGTGGTCCTATTAACCTACCACTCTTTTCTTTTGAGTATTTTATTTTTATTTTATATGCTACCAAAAATCCTCCCCAAAGTGAAAATATGTAAATCTACCTACATATAATCAGACTCACGAAGCTATACGTAATAATCACAGATGTGTGCATGTGCTCACACAATTCTACACACCCAAGCAAACACAGAAAACCCTTTGGGGAGCCTTTCCTATTGGTTTGATTCTTGATCTGACTTGCCTCTGGAAACGCTTTAGCAAAGTCATACTGTTGAGTCTCCATAGAGGTAGATTTCAGGTAAAAAACAAAAACAAAAACAAAAACAAAAAAACATGCCACAGAATCTGACCCTCATGGTAATGGAAGGGAATTGGACATTGTTTGTAGCACATATAACAGTGTTTCAAACAGCTGTATGACCTTAAGAAGTTAACGTCCTCATTCCTTGCTACCAACATGAAGATTGCAGTTGTTCAAACATTTTAATGTTTCAATTTATATTCAGAACAAAGATCCTAATGTTATTTTATCATCAACAATTCCCTGCATTCAATTTTTTGGCATGTTCCTCTATTATGTAATGTTACATCTGGAATAAGGAAAAATAAGTTTTATTCTTCTATCTCATATTATTTATGTAGAAAATGCTTTATCACAGTGTTCAGACAACTTAGTAATTATACACTTAAATCTGAATTTATGTGACTAGAGATTGTTTGAACCCAGAATGTCATCTTGACCTCAGTAACTCTTCTAGAATGCCAGTGATAGCAACAAGGAATTTTGGATCCACCCAGAACATTTATGTTGTGTGTCTCCTTTTCCCTGCCTTGTTTTGGATGGACCCAGGCTTATGTTTTACGTCATCCTTTTGTTTTGTTGTTGTTCAGTCATTTCAGCCATATCCAACTCTTCACAATCCCATTTGGGGTTTTCTTGACAAAGACACTTGAGTGATTTGCCATTTTCTTCTCTAGCTCATTTTACAGATGAGTACACTGAGGCAAACTGAATTAAGTGACTTGCCTATATTCACACAATTAGTAAGTTTATGAGACCAGATTTGAACTCAGGAAGATGAGTCTTCTTGATTCCAAGCCCAACACTCTATCCACTATGCAACCCAGCTTCTCCCCCAACAACCTACCCACTATCAGCATTTTTGGCTTTGCCCAAACTTTATTAGAAGTTTATTTTAACTGATATCCTTCTCAAGCTCCCTTGCTTTCAATCTGCTCTGTCTAGCAGTTTGTCTATAACTTTTGTTATCTATAACATAAACCTTCCAGAGCGTAGAAGAGAGGGAACCACAGCCCTTCCAACTCACTCTCCATTACCAAAAGATCTAATACATTTCTTTCTGAGATCTTTTCAGTTGGTGGGGTTTGTTCTCACAAACATTCATAGTATGAGAAACTGTCTCCTGCAGGAGCTGGCGATGGGGAGGGAAAAGGAGGGAGACCACAAAGTCTGACAATTAAAAATGCTTTCAACTGCTTGGTTATTTAAAGCCAGCCAGCCAAGAACAAAACATAAACACTCTGGTGGAGGAGTTAGACAGGATTCCTACCTTCTAGAAAGGCAATTACCTCCAGTCCCATTTCTGGAGATTCAAAGGTCGCATTGTTTCCTCAACAAAGTCCTTTACATGTTGAGACAAAATCATTGGACTTTGAATTGGAAGCCAGAGGAACAATTTCTGTACACAGGGCAAGAGACATAAAAGGCACCCTCCAATACTGCCAGAGCATGAGGGCATTGAGGTGGAAGGCTGGAGAAGGGTTCATTTGGGGTACAGCCATCTGGCATGCCATCTGGTAGTTTCCCATTTTAACTAATAACTTTTGCTAAGCAGGTGTTAAGTTTGCTTGTTTCTAGGATGCTGAGGACTGCAGATGCTGGCAGAAAATCTATACATTTCAGCACCCTGAAACAAAGTGCTAGTCACCCTGCCCTAGTTATGGTTCTGCTTTAGGTCAGGAAATCTGGGTTCAGATTTCAGGTCTGAAACTTCCCAGCTCTGACAGTGGAGAAGTCACAGTCTCTCTTAGCTTTCAGAGGTAAAATGGACATAAAAGCATTCATAATATTAGCATCACAGGGTTTTTATAGGAAAAATAGCATATAAACTTTAAATCACTCTAGAAATGTACATTTTTTAATATTATAAATGAACCTGGAATGTTCAATATAACCCTGAAACTTCCTCTCTCTGCCTGGAAGACAGATGTACTTCTTGGCACCAGCAGAAAAAAACAACCTCTACAAAAGGAAAGCATTATTAGCAGAGGGTAAAAGCAAGGCCGGACTTGGGGGAATTGTTTATGACAAAATAATGTGACGACTTCTCAAAGTAAGAATTATATATACTAAAGGAAAAGCCCTCTCTCCTCTGTGAAACAACCACAAGTCCCCAAAGGAACATTTGCAGTATTGAGACCTTTGCATTCCAGCCAAGGGATTCTATTCACGATTCTAGTCAGTCACTAGACTTGACAGGTCCTGTCAATTCAACCTCTGCAATATGGCTTGCATCTGTTCCCTCTTCTCTATTCTTTCATATAAAACTTCTGGCTTTCATAGGTTTTCCTTAACTATTATCATGTCCTCCAATTTCTTTTCCTGTCTATGGTCTATTCTCTCCCCAAACCAATCCTCCACATACTATTGCCCTAAAAATCTTCCAAAACAATGACTTGGATCACAAAACCTCTCTATAAAACCCTGAAATGACTTTCCATTGTCTCCTGAATAAATTTTTGATCCTAGCCTTTAAGTCTTCCACAATCTGACTATAATTGACCTTTTCTTCATTATCTCATTGGGGTGGGGAAGGGAGGGAAGAGAATATTTATTTAGTAATCACTTGCTATTATCTCATTTGATCCTCTAATCAACGCTGAGAGGTAAGTTCCTATTATTATCCTACTTTTATAGTTAAGGAAATTGAGGAAGACAGAGATTATATGGCTAGATCACACAACTAATAAGTGTCTGAGTCTAAATTTGAACTCAGGTCTTATGACTTTGATCCAGTTACTATCCACTGTACCACCTAGCTGCCTCGCTTATTTTCTATATTCAAGTTTCAAACCAAACTGTATTATTCTCTTTTAATTGCTCCACTATCCCCCTGCCTTAAATGGCTTCCTCTAAAATTTCTATCTATTTATTTTTATCTTCATGCAAAACACACTTTCATATTGGTCATTGTTGTGAGAGCACACTCATACAAAACCAAAACCCCCAAATAAAACCAAAGATACACTGATGTGAAAGACAACTCCAACAGTTCTTTCTCTAGAGGTGGATAGGATTCGCTGTCATAAATCTTTCAAGAATGTCCAAGATCGAACTCTGACCAAAGGGCACTAAAAGACTGTCCGCCCTTTTACCCAACCATAGCACTGCTGGGTTTGTAGCACAAAGAGATAATAAGGAAAAAGACTTGTACAAGAATATTCATAGCTGCGCTCTTTGTGGTGGCAAAAAATGGGAAAATGAGGGGATGCCTTTCGATTGGGGAATGGCTGGACAAATTTTGGTACATGTTGGTGATGGAATACTATTATGCTCAAAGGAATAATAAAGTGGAGGAATTCCAAAGAGACTGGAACAACCTCCAGGAATTGATGCAGAGTGAGAGGAGCAGAGCCAGCAAAACATTGTACACAGAGACTGATACACTGTGGTACAATCAAATGTAATGGATTTCTCCATTCGTGGCAATGCAGTGATCCTGAACAACCCAAAGCGACTTATGAGAAAGAACACTATCCACTTTCAGAGGAAAAACTGTGGGAATAGAAACACAAAAGAAAAACTACTGCTTGATCACATGGGATGATGGGGATATGATTGGGGATGTAGACTCTAAAGGATCACCCTAGTGCAAACATCAATAATATGCAATAATATGGAAATAGGTCTTTATCAATGACACATGTAAAAAAATGTGGAATTGAATGTCAGTTATGGGGGGAGGGAAGGGAAAGAACATGAATCATGTAACCATGGAAAATTTTTCTTAATTAATCAATAAAATAAAATTTAAAAAAATAGAATTAAAAAACTCAAAAAAAAAATCATCCAAGATCATTGTACTGTGGGGAGTAGCAAAGTTTTCATAGATAATCATCATCCAATTGCTGTTACTGTGTAAAGTGTTCTGTTGGTTCCTCTTATTTTTCTCTATATCAGTTCCTGCAGATCTTTCCAGCTTTTTCTGAAGTCATCCTGCTTATTATTTCTTTTAGTACACCTTATTTCATCACCATCATATACCATAATTTGGTCAACAATTCCCCAATTGATGGCCATCCCTTCAATTTCTAATTCTTTGCCACCACAAAAAGACCAGCTATATATATTTTTGTACCACTAGTCCTTTACCCTTTCTTATTATCTCTTTGGCATACAGATCCAGTAGTGGCATTACTGGATCAAAGGGTATGCACAGTTTTATAGCTCTTTGAGTATAAGATCTCTATCTATTAAAGGCCTCCCCTTCCTCTAAGGCTCAACTAAGGTACTATTTTTTTCACAAAGCCTTTCCTAATTCTCCCATATGAAGATTCTCTTTCCTGAGATATCTAATAGTAACTTGCCTAGACTTCTCCTTTGAATTGGGCTAAGTCCCTCCTCTCTCTTTTATGATGTATTTCTTCACATGAATATAAGTTCCTTGAAACAGAATCTGTATTTTTTCTCTTATAATCCTCCATGTTAAAGGAAATATGATATTACAGATAGAGTATTGGCCTTTAAGCCAGAAGTTTTGGATTTTAGTCTTGAGCTTCATGACCCTGGGCAAGTCACTTGTCACTCAGAATTTCAGACAACTCTCTACGGCAATAAATTACAGAAAAAGCCTGACCTCTATTGGAAGAGGGCTTTCCTTTACAGGGAATGTTCAATAATAGATTAAATCATAGATCCAATCTCTATCTTCTTTGGAGAGAATTTCTGATGATGGGACAACATATGCTGTATTGTTATTTAGGGAGAAGAGAGAGATTTGTAAAATTGTCATCATGGGTACCTTCCCCAAGACAATTTAAATTGTCTATAATTTATTATCTTGGAGAGTAGCCTGGAGCCATTCTAACTGGGGTTAGCCATCTTTCCCACTGTTAATGGGCATCAGAGGCAACACTTGAACTCAAGACTTCCAGAATCCATGGCTTGCCCTCTATTTTTTCCTTTATCCCTAGTAAGTGTTTACGAGACCTATGTTGAATTGCCACACTGTCTTACTCCCCTGCTAGTTATAAACATTTTGAAGACATTCTATTTATCTCCCTTTACAACCAGAATACTGCCAAGCGTTATCTATTGAACTGTGCCACTTGGTCAGCCCTATTGTCCAATCAGTCTATCATTCTGCCTCTGATAATACCACTAAGTGAAGCTTTGGTCATTGTCTTGGGTTTGATTTGGGGGAAATGGTTTTATTGGATGGAAGGACTGACAGGGTTGATTTTTCTCTTTCATCTCAAGGAGATTTGCCTTAATAAATTAATGGATGACAGATCCATAATGGATTATCTAAACCCTTTTTGAGGTTATTTTCAACTTCTACCACCTTTGGGAATAGCATGGTCCATAAATTTATTAACCACTGTGAGATATGACAATGTTCTTTTAATTTGCTCTAATCTTACTCCTCCCTCAAACTTCAAGGTTATTGCTTTACCCTCCTGTTTCCCCTCTCCTTTCTTCCCCTTCATCCACTGAAAAGAACAGGTTATCAGGAAGTCTACAAGGTAAACAGTAGATTACTTTGAAGATATTTCTCTCTGCATTTAGCAGCCCATGACTTTCAAATAAAATAGCCCAATGATTTGTCAGAGAGTCTAAGCAAAGAGAATATCCATGAGAACAGAAGAAATGAAATGCCACATAGCACCCCGTAGAAGATATAGCTTGTATGCTCAAGACCTAAGCTCCTAACCGGATGGGATGGGAGAAAGGGAGAAGTATCCAGATAGACTTCAGAGAGCCTTGCAACTCCCCAAACTCTAAACCAGGCACTAGTAGCCAGTGCACACTGTCCTCTCCACCCAGAGGGATGGTGTGTCGGTCTCTCCTTCAGTTACTATTTCTACACTTTTAAGACAGCTGTTTAGGAAGAGAACATCATTAATTCAGATGTCACAAAAGTCTGAGGGGGCAGGACTGAAGCTTACTTCTGGAAAACAAAAAAACATGGCCAGGCAAATTAGTGGTGCTAATAGGATTAGCAACATGTATTTGCATACAGACAAAGTGAATTTTGCTAATTGAACAATATTCTAATCTATGGCAAGACCCACAGAGCTGTTCCCTGTAATGTTTTGTTATATAATTTGTTCATCTGGGGATTCCAGAATAAAATTCCACATCTTAAAAATGTAATATAGTAATTCATGGAATTCTGGATTAATAAGGTTTTACATGTCATACAGGTTTTCTTATAAAAAGACATTTTCAGCCTGCCATGGAAATCAGACCATAGGATCTTGGGGGAATTATTTTCTTCTTCCTCAGATCAGAGTTAAAGGGATAGTACCCTCAGAAACCCAGAAAGATCCCTCAGCATGGGTTCTTAACTTGGAATTCTCTAATTATTTTTACAAAAATATATTTTAATAATTTTATCTCAATATGAACTAATAATGGCAGTCTTGGGAAAGAAGTAAATGTGAGCTGGATGAGTTTGCTTGAAGAGTCTTTGAGAAGAGAAACTGAGAGAAGATTTTGCCAACCTAACAGAGATTAGCAGCTAGAGCATCACCAGATTTGGCAAAAGGAGACAAATATGTGTCCCTAAGCCTAAAAGTGAAGCTCATAGACAATAATATTCCATGACCCTAATTCCTTGTGTAGAGAAGGTGGGGATATTGATCATCTAGGCAGCATGACTGCACCATATAGTTTTCTAACCTTATTTTTTTACATATCACTAGCCTTGGGGGTTGCCTTATAGAGGAACCTAAACTCAAGAATTCCTAAGTTAAAATGTTAAGAAATTTAGCCTTGTAGAGAGAGATTTCCTAAAGACCTTTCTTGGGGAAAAAAAGAAATCCTTTGGGTTCTCCTTTTCTCTTTCTGTGGCTAGAGGAGCAAAAAGGAGAACTAAAAACTTAGGGAACCAAGGGACCTTGAGACCCCCAGCTTTTACAGTAATTGATTCAGAAGTACAGGTCCAATGGAAATGGTCATTCTATGGTCTCAAATTAAGGTTGCTTTCTTGGGAAAGCTGATAAGCAATCTGAGTACTTTGTGAATTCCCTGTATTTCATTTGTAAAGTATTATGAGTATAATTTATTTTATTAATTTTTTTTCCTTTTTTAACTAATTTATCTGTTTATTACATCAAAATCCCCAGCTACCTCATCCTTCCTCCCCTCCATGCACCATAGATATCTTCCTACCAAAAATAAAATAAAATACACACACATTTACATATGTATGTAAATCATATCTTTGTGTTACTATTTATCAGTTACTTCTAAGGAGGTAGAAATACTTGAAGTTGTTCTTCAAATATTAATTCTGAAGCAGTATATAATGTTCTCTTGGTTCATCATTCTTCCTTATTTCATGTAGGTCTAAGGATTTTTTTAATTAACCTGCTTCTCATTTCTTATAGAATATTAGTAATCATGAACCACAACTTTTTCAGCCATTTCCTAATTGATGGATATTCCCTGGATTTCCAGTTCTTGGTGACCACAAAAACAGCTATTCTAAGTGTTTTGAAACATATAGGCTCTTTTCTTTTTTCTCTGATCTTCTTAGGAAGCAAACCCATCAGTGGTACTGCTGTGTCTTAAACAGTTTTATAATTCTCTAGGCATAATTATAAATTGCTTTCCAAAATAGTGGGTCAGTTCACAGTTCCACCACTAGTGTATTAGCATCTCCATTTTTCCACATCCTGAATTTTCTTTTTTTTTTTGTAAAAAGTATTTTATATTTATTTTCATCTAGTTCCTAGGTTCGTTTTGCCAGATATGTCATTCTGCCTGTGGTTCTTTTTTGACATTATTCTTTTATTATTTGGTCAATTTCAAACATTATTCTTTGGTTACAAAAATCATTTTCTATTCCTCCCTCCCCATAGCCGATGCACAGTTCCACTGGGTATTGCATATGTCCTTGATCAGAACCCATTTCCATGTTGTTGGTGTTTGCACTGCGATGTTCATTTAGAGTTTATATCCCTAACCATATCCCCTTCAACCCATGTCATTAAGCAGTTGTTTTTCTTTGGTATTTTTACTCCCACAGTTTTTCCTCTGAATGTGGATAGTGTTCTTTCTCCTATATCCCTCCCAGTTGTTCAGGATCACTGCATTGCCACTAATGGAGAAGTCCATTATATTCGATTGTACCACAGTGTATCAGTCTCTGTGTACAATGTTCTCCTGCTCCTTACACTTTGCATCACTTCCTGGAGGTCATTCCAGTTCCCATGGAATTCCTCCACTTTATTATTCCTTTGAGCACAATAATATTCCATCACCAACATATACCACAATTTGTTCAACCATTCCCCAATCGAAAGGCATCCCCTCATTTTCCAATTTTTTGCAACCACAAACAGCACAGCTATGAATGTTCTTATACATGTCTTTTTCCTCATTATCTCTTTGGGATACAAACCCGGCAGAGAGTCTTTTATCGCCCTTTGGGCATAGTTACAAATTGCCCTCCAGAATGGTTGGATCAATTCACAACTCCACCAGCAATGAATTAATGTCCCTACTTTGCCACATCCCCTCCAGCATTCATTACTTTCCTTTGCTATCATGTTAGCCAATCTGCTAGGTGTGGGGTGATACCTCAGAGTTGTTTTGATTTGCATCTCTCTGATTATAAGAGATTTAGAGCACTTTTTCATGTGCTTATTAATGGTTTTCTAAAGTGTATAGTGAAGGTTGTTTTACCTAATATATATTTATTACCTTGAGTGCTTATGTAGGAATTGAGTATTCTCTAAATTTTGGGAAAACTAGATGTGAACTCCACTTCTTAGATGAAGTTATACTGTTCTCTAATTCTCTCTAAAAAATCTCTTAAGGGAGCAGCTAGGTGACTCAATGGATTAAGAGCCAGGTCTAGAAATGGAAGGTCCCTGATATAAATGTGGCCTTGGTCACTTCCCAGATGTGTGACTCTGGGCAAGTCACTTAACTTCCATTGCCTAGCCCTTACCACTCTTTTGCCTTAGAATCAATAAACTTCATTGACTCTAAAATTGAATGTAAGGGTTTAACAAGAGAAAAAAGCATGCCTTCAAAGAAAGGATATGATAAACTCATATATACTAGGCATTAATGACTGATAAGACAAATTTAGTCTACTTCTAAGACTACTTAACATGTTATCAGTTTAGTATTAACTGAAAAGAACTAATATCTAAAGGAAGAATTGCAGATTCATATACTGATGTTGTATATAAGCAGACAGGAGGAGAGTTTTTTTTGTAACTGTTGTTTGTGATTTGGGATGTGGGGAAATAGCCCTCCCAGAGCTATAATAATTCCTGACATTTATACAGTCCAAAATGGTGATTTCATTGGTATAGGAAACTCTCAGTAAGGAAACTATCTCTGCCAATGCAGGTGAATAACTGCTATGCAACTTATAGCCTTGGAGAGTTGCCCAGGGCACTGAGTTTGCCCAGGGCAATGGAAGAATATGTCAGAGACAAAATTTGAACTCAGACTTTCTTGACTCTGAGGTCAGCCTTCTGGCCTCCTAGTATGTTCTGAGTCTACCAAGGGCTTCACCTGTCTTATCTCATTTAACTCATGTAATAATTACTACCTCTATTTTAGAAATGGAGAAATTGAGGCTTAGAAAGTATGTGACTTAACTATAATAAGATAGCAAATTTCAGAGGTGAGAATCAAGCCCAAGCCTTCCCTATGCCAAATTCAATATTCTATCATTATGTCACATTGGCACTTTGTATACCCACTGTGCAAGCAGCTGTCTCTTTTTCCTACTTCTACAACTAGTTCTGTTACCAAGATTCTTTAGGCAGGAAAAGGGGTGCCATTTTGAGAGAGCTCCCCAAGGCATCTAAACCTCAGCAGCTCCTTGGATCTTGTGTGGGTAAAAGGCAGAAATTTTTGTGCTTCTGCATCTATCCATCAAAATGTAGTTATGCATGTATATAAGCCCAGGGGTAAATTTATACTCTGTGTCTGTGTAATGCAGTGTGTTCAGTTTCCACAATGATAATTTCAGGATTATGAAAAAATTAATAGCAGATTTTAGTATGTTATTCATCATGTACAACTCCCCTATGTATAATTTGACCGTTGAGTTGACAGTGACTTACAATTTAAATATTACAGGGTTTGTCTGGGGAAAAAAAGCATGACATTCAAAGGAATAAAAATGTGCAATGTTTCCAAGCTTTCACGACATTCCAGATTTAGGAAAGAAATTACATGTGGGAACCAACTTCCCCTTCAGGCGCCTAGCTTCCCTCTCAAATGGCTATACATGAAATCTCAGGGTGGAAATGGGCCTTTAGTCATGACCCTTCCCCAACCCTCACCACCCAGCTAGATAGGGAGATTAACCAGAGAAGAAGCTGCTGTACTTAATACTTAGGCTTCAACTTCCTAGTAAACAAATCTCTATTCCTGGATTTGGTCAATTCTGTTAAGAAGTACATTTAGCTGCAAATGGGGTGGATTTGGAAGCAGAAGGTCTGGCTCTACCATTTTCTATCTGTCTTTGCAAGGACAAATCACTTAACCTCCCAGGTTTTGGTTTTCTGTCATATATCTGTCAAGAGACTTATAAAAAAATAACCTCTAAGATTCCTTCAGTTTAAAATCTCAGGCCCTGTGAGATCTCCCTTTTGGTAGAGAAGGGAAGAACTGTCGGTGCAACACGTTGAACACAATCACCATATTAGCTGATTTGGACCAATAATTTTTCTTTGTTACAAGGGAGAGTTTATTGGGAATGGGGACTATCTAAAAATGAATGTGATGCAGGACAAAAGGCATCAATAAGACTTTTTTTTAAGAAAGTTCAATTTTACTAGCATATGGGTTTAAGCTTAAAGAATAGAAATTTCAGAATCAAGGAAAATAATTGATATATGCTTCACTTTTAAGCAACCTGAGGTCATTGGATCTGGCAAGACAAGTTTTTGTTGTTTTGTTTTGTTTTGTTTTGTTTTGTTTTACCAAATTGGCCAGTGGGATAGCCATAATATTGAACACAGTAGCAGAATTCTTATAGTATTATTTTGGGACAAAGGAGGACTCTCTTGCCCCTCATTCTCTGCCAGAAGATCTGAAGTTTACATACCATTCCCTCGTATTTAAGTTCAGGTATTAAAGAGTCCTATTAAATGTATTTATGTTATCTGAGATGAATAACATACTCACATTTAGGATAGTTAAAGGACCACTGGTCTTGAAGTCATGATACTGAAGGCTTACTTACTTACTTAATGCATTTACCAGTGGGGTAACCACAGGAATGTCACCTTTCGGTGCCTCCAAATCTTCATCTTTAAGTTGTACCACCTCTGTGGACAGTCCCCTAACTGCCAGTTGCATTGGTAGGACAGTTCCCCAAAGGTCAAGAGATACTTCTTCCCTCAGGGGTATCCATCACATAGCATAAGTTTAAATACTATAGCTGTTTCTCCATTATTTATTAGCCAATTAAACTCCATTAGCTTTTTAAAACAAAACTCTTACCTTCTGTCAGTATTAAACAGCAAGGGCTAGGCAATTAAGTGATTTGTCCAGTGTTACACAGCTAAGAAGTGTCTGAAGCAGATTTGGACCCAGGACCTCCTCATTCCAGTCTAGATGTTCTATCCATTGTGCTACCTCTCTGTCTTTATTAGATTTTATAAAGGGGTTTTACTGAGAAGATATAGAAAGAACAACCAGAACAAAAAATGGTCTCCACAAACCAAGGGAACACTTTCCCCTTGTACCTACAAGCTCCTTAGGGAGAATGAGTTCAAAATGTCCTTTCCTCTGCTAATTATGTCCTATTTATCTTGTATATAGCTTTTCTGTACATAACTATTTGCTTGTTCTCTCCTCCATTAGATTGCAAGTTCCTTGAGGGCAGAGACTATCTTTTGCCTTGCTTAGTATTCTCCAGCATTTTAGCACAGTGCCTGGGGCATAGTAGGCACTAAATGCTCATTGACTGACTGATATGGGGCTTTACTTGAGACTTAAAGGAAGCCAGGAATCCAGGAATGCCAAGAGGAGATGCAGAGAAAGACATGAGCAACATCCAATGAAAGTGCTTACAATGGGAGGATGGAATGTCATACATAAAGAACAGCAATGAACTAACTATGTGACCCTGAAAAATCATTTAAATTTTGTGAACTGGGTTCAAATCTGGCCTCATACATTTATTTACTCACTGTGTGACCCTGGGCAAATCACTTAAGTCTATTTGCTTCAATTTCCTTATCTATCATAAGAGCCAGTGATAGAAATGGCAAACCTCCAGTTCCTTTGCCAGGGAAACCTGAAATGAGTGTCATGAAGAGTATGACATGACTGAATGACAAAAATATTTAGAGCTATAGTAACCATAGAAGCCATTTATTTCAATTCCTTCTTTTTATAGTTGAGGAAACTGAGGCACAATGTAATTAAGTGAACTGCTCCAGATCACACAGCTATTATGTCTATTAGGAGATGTGAATATAGGTCTTCTTGACTCTCAAGTCCAACATTCTATCCAGTGTTGTAAAAATAATGAGCAATGGATTGATAATTGAATATTAAATTGATTAGATACTCTGCTTGCCGTGCTTAGAAAGTATCTTTAGTTTATATCAGTGAAGTGAAGCTCATAAGTGAACTTCTCTTCAGGGCCAGGCACAAGGATGCTAAAGAGACTCTTGTTATATAAAAATAAACTATTTATTGAGAATATAAGGATAAAAAAGGATTTCTAACTCTAAAGGATTCTAACTCTCCCCAAATAAAACTCCCTGGGTCCACAAGGAGCCACTTCTCCTGTTTCCACAGGCTACACTGATACTTCCTGATCTGAATAACCCAAATTTTTGCTATTCTACAATTAACTAAACACTATTATCCTTATATTTCTTACATTTGTCTCCAAGTTATAAAAATCATAAAGGCTAGCTGGCTGATCCTCAGCAAGAGCCAAGTTAGCCTTAACAGACTCAGAGTCCAAATCAAAGACCAGGTCTTTCTTTGGTTTTATTATATATAAAAATAATTTGTACAACAATAATAGACAGCCACTAGTGTTTCCCAAGTTGGAAAAGGAAAATCTCTTAACACCTTCAGGTTTTTCCCTTCTTTTCTTTTACCTCAGATAGTGAGGAGAGAGAGAAAAGAAGATATCACCCGTTTCCACCACTCTGAGAGAAACTCTCTGAGACCAACTGCCACAGAAAAAACATTACCCCTCCCACACACACTGTCAACATTTGAACCTGACACTGTCTCAACTCTATTTCAAACTCCAATTCTTTCTCGAGTCAGTTTCTCTACTTCTTATCTCTAAACTAATATAACATGACTTAATTTCTAGTATCATCCTTAGAGTATGCCCCCTAGCTGAGATAATAGTTTATGCAAAGCTTTGCTGACTTTCAAGTGCTATATAAATGCCAATTATAATTTCTCTTTTAAAAATATTTACTTTTTGTGTTACTAATAACTCTAAGATGGAAGGGCAAGAACCAGACAATAGGCAACATGCCAGATTTGAACCCATGTCTTTCCAATTCCAGCCTTAACTCTCTATCCACTGTGCCACCTAGTTGTCCCTCAAATATTATTACTCTTAAATCACCTTGTCTCTAGATAACTTTTAAGGTCTTGTCTAACCCTATAATTCTATGATTTGGGGAGCAGCAAGGTAGCTCATTGAATAGAGAGCCAGCACTAGAGAGAGGGGGATTTGGGTTCAAATCTGTTCTCAAACATTTACTTCCTAGCTGTGTGAGCCTGGGCAAATCTCTTCATCCCCATTGCCTACACCTTAACAATATTCTTTCTTGGAACCTATACACAGTAGTGTTGATTCTAAGACAGAAGATAAGAAGTTTAAATATATATATACATATGTATATATTTATGATATCTAGGGACTCAGTAGTTGTGGAGGTTATGATTGCTCATCATTGACATAGGTTACCAAGGGAATTAGACCACAGAAGCAAGTGAGAAGTGAGATAGTTATTTGCAGAGGAAAACCAGGGGATGGGAGATTAGGGAATAAAGCAAGCATCAACATATAGAGGAATAAGAGTTAGAAAAGGCATTGATTGTCCTGGGGTAT